>NC_039282.1:4113628-4413628 GCF_003368295.1 Carassius auratus
CTGACAGCCCTTCCTGAAAGTCCAACACCTCTGATTTGTTCTTCATGGTAGAAATGAGTATGTGACACTATTTATTTCAATTGTTTATTTATGGCCAATAGGATGATGTTGATAATAATTATTCCTATTGTTGTTGCTGTTGGTTTTATTGTTGTTTTACTTATTATTATTATTATTATTATACAGATAATATATAAATATTAAAACAAAAACGTGCCAAAAAAGCACTCATTGTCTTGTCCAAATTTTTTAATAATAATAATAAGTATAAAAAAATGTGCCACAAAAAGCACTTGACGCCATGTTCATATGTTTTTAAAACAACAACAGCCACAACAATAATAATAATCATTTTAGTTTTATTATTATTAAACATAAAGACAAGTGACCAGTATATTTGAATTGTCTATATATAAATTTAATAATAATAATAATAATTATTATTATTATTAATAAACATGAAGACACGTGACCAGTTTAATTGAATTGTTTATGAGTTTAATAATAATAATAATAATAATAATAATAATAATGATAAAAATTTATACAATTTATAAAAATATTCACAAATGCATTCACATTTATCTTGCAATGCTGAGTGAAGATACAAATATTTATTTGTAAAATGAGAAACAACATTTAAAATGAATGCATTTTTGTATTGTATATATTTGTTTGAGTGTTTTTGAATTGCCCTATGCATTAGTGAGAGTATCTGATACAGTTTTAACTTCACAACAGTGAACCGGTGCAGACAGTCCAGACAGCTGGAGTACCTCCAGCTTTTATTCCCGCACTATTCAAACTTTGCTAAAACCTGACCTGTGCTGAAATGGGTAGAGCTGGGCTTTAAGCACCCTGGACAGTTCCCCAGCACACGGTGTGCTCGTCTCATTGCAGACCTGCCTTTAAAACTACTGCTGATATCCATGCAACACAACGCAGCCTCTCACACACCACAAGCTCTTACTGTACGTCCTAATGCCATCTTGATTTAGAAACCGCTTCAGTCTAGTTCTTGCCCCCGCTCAACTTTGCATGCACAATTTGTGGAGTTATTTGCGTGTGTTTTCACACAGAGGTTTGGACGGCGAACACTTTTTCATCTGCACTGGGTTTTACTTCCTCCATCTCTTATCTTATCCTGGTTCATTCTCTCTAGAGATTAGAGAATAAAACAGCACCCCCTTTCCCCGTTCTCTCTCTCTCTCTTTATAACACACACGTGCTCCCTCCCCCACTGATAGGATCTCTAGAGGATGGAGTGGATTAATGACCTCGCTGGAGAAGGGCCAGAGCTCTCTAAATCACCAGCACATGATCACTCTGTGTGTGTGTGTGTGTGTGTGTGTGTGTGTGTGTTGTTTTACACTGCTGCATACACTTATATATACTACTATATATATATATGTCTGCAGCAAAACCAGTCGCACTGTTGCATTAAATCCAACCGGCTGAAAGCCAGACCCGTTCAGCCATGAATTCAAGCCGATCTGAGCACTGCACAGAGCTGTCCTTGTCTTCCTTGTTAATTATATACACCAGTCTCCTGCTGTGTATTTGTTTGTCTCCGCAGCAGTTTCCTCTCTTCCTGTGACAATATTTAACAGACCTCCAGTTGTCCCAGTGGAGAGCCTGTCCCCCTCCCTCCGCTCCGACTGCAGGCTTCAGCAGGCCTATATACCACTGTGATAGGAAACATATGGACAGAAACACACTGCACAATCCGGCAGGCGTCATATGAGCAGCTCTAGTTAGTGCTGCTCACACTATTGCTCATATTTAGGGTTGGGATTTGAAGAAAGCTCTCAGTATTAAAATGTGTTTGTGCTACATGAATGATACTTATTTGTGAAGCAGATATGTGATTTTCTTCTTGTGAACAGTAAAATGGGCACTGCTTGAGGGACTGGATTCATGTCTAGAGACCAGAATATTACAGAGGCTTGACGGTGGTCTTTTTTAAGCACAGAAACCAGACAGAAATACCCTAGCAACAGCAACCAATCCATAACAATTTAACATCCTACATCTAAAATTGTCTAAAAATGTATTTATTAATTCGTAAAATGTTAAAATCATTACCATTGGTTAATGTGTATTTAACTAACAATGAACAATATTTTAAAGCATAACTTATTGTACACTAGTGTTGGTTATAATATATATATATAAATACTTTTGTACATTTATTTTTTACATTTATTTTATCAAATATGTAAAAAATGTAATATTGTGAAATATTATTACAATAATATAAGAAATAAAAACATTATTTTAATGTATTTAAAATTTCTATTTATTCTGGTGATGGAAAAGTTGAATTTTCAGCAGCCATGATACTCTTTTTATTACAGGATTATTTAATAAATAGAAAAACATTTAATGACAATTTGCACATATACTAAGATATTATTAACATTTACAGTTTTGTAATTTAACATTTGTTAATGTATTATGAAGAATTAGAGATGAACAATATTTTTACAAATTACCATTGATTTAGTTTTAATTAGTTAATAAATGCTGTAAAAATGTTTTCATTGTAAGTCTATGACACGTAACAAATTAATGAATAATAACATAGTTCTAAATTGCATTTCCATAACATGCACCTTTCTCTTCTGTTTGCAGCTAAAAAAGCAGCCGATGGTTCTGTCATCCCGAACGGCTACTGTGACTTCTGTCTAGGAGGCTCTAAGAAAACAGGCTGTCCTGAAGATCTCATTTCCTGTGCGGACTGCGGCCGATCAGGTGCGACCAAACCCATGTAAGCTCTGCTCGGAAATAGGATTTATTCGTTTTCTCAACATATTACCTTCTTTCTGGGCTCTTGCAGGTCATCCGTCGTGCCTGCAGTTCACGGTCAACATGACGGCGGCGGTGAGGACCTACCGCTGGCAGTGCATCGAGTGCAAATCCTGCAGCCTGTGCGGAACATCAGAGAACGATGTAAGTCAACTGAACCAAGCCACTTACTTTTCCACTGCAATCTTTGTTGTGCAACTGCAAACTGTTTACTCCAAGGCCCCAGCGCTGGTGTTTGGGGACATGTCCATACAAGGATCAACTTGCATTATTTTTACAGGATCAGCTTTTATTCTGTGATGATTGTGACAGAGGGTATCACATGTATTGTCTAAGCCCCCCTATGTCGGAGCCTCCGGAGGGTATGTGTTATGTGTTTTACATTGATGTGTTTAAAAATCACAATTTTTTTACTTGCATAAAAATGCATAAGAGTTATTTTCATATACATTCACATAAAAAAAAAAAAAATATATATATATATATATATATATATAAGTATATATTTATTTTCATAATAATGCATATAATGTCAAATAAATGTAAAAGCATACACACACACATACACACAAGTATACAAGCATATAATATTAAGAAAATAACATATATATATATATATATATATATATATATATATATATAGCTGTACCTTGTACATTAGTGCTGTCAAAATTAGCATGTTAACACATGCAATTATGTTTTTCAGATTAACGAGTTAAAATATTTAATGCAATTAATGCAGGGGCGTAGCTAGGGTTGCTCGTAGCTCACTCACAACTGCTGTTCCTGTCTCTTTTTTTCTTGACAAGAAATGCATTTATTTAAAATGCAGAATATACATCTGACTATACATAATTTGTGGCTCTTCATTTGCAGGGAGCTGGAGTTGCCATCTGTGTCTGCGCCAGCTAAAGGAAAAAGCGTCCGCCTACATCACACTAACCTAATCTCCGTGCCCTACTTCACCCTAGCAGTCTCATCCTACTCTATCCCATCATCAAATCCAAAGAGACTCCCCCAACATCCACCAGAAGAGAACATGTTTCATCTGCCCATTGCCTGTATGGTGACTGCAAGGAAAACGTAGGGTGCGACTAACATTTTTGTATGTCAATTGGGACTCAAGCAGACCTTTCCTTAACAGTCCCCCAAAGAGTTGTTTCTTTTATGGATCAGAGAGGTCTTCTTCTTGCCTGGCTTGATCTTATGGTGGTTAAACCAGTAGTGCCAAACGGTTTGTCACTGAGGAGACATTTTACACGAGTCTAAGGGGGGCGTGTCAGTGGGAGGAGTCTCTGTGATATTAGATGACGCACCTACTGCAGTTGAGACAAGTGCCACATGATCTCACCGCAGCTTTTGGTTGGTTTAGCTCTGGTGAGAGATGGTATCAGTGTGCCATTGATTCTTAGCAGTATATTCTTCAGGAGTAGACACCAGCACATAATGAGATCATGTTTAGTCATTCAATTTGGCCTTACTCTAGTTATAATTAGACTTCAGTTGTAGAGATGAATGAAATCTTCAATAATTAAAGGTGCTGTACGTAAGTTTTTGACTCTACTAAAGCATAGAAATACCATAATATGTTTGCAGATATTTAAGAAACATGAAAGTTTACATACTTGTTTATCTGAAAAACAATGCTACAGTCAGTTTTTCTCCTTTGAAAATGAGAACGTCGGTCTCTGTTTTGGTTTGGGTTTGAAACCTGCCCACTGCCAGTTTACCCAATCATATTTCAGCACCCTGGGTTGCAAATTGGTGGAAAACACAGCGTATTTCATTTCATTCCATTCCATTCATTGTCAAGTGCGCTTGTTCCTGTTTGTGTCGTCAATCTGGCAACCTGCGTGTGCGTTAAGTCTGAGGAGGAGGAGCCGGGTGAAAAAAACCCGTTTCAATATTTTTAATTTGGACCGCAATACGTAGTTCAACCACTCGGGTCAATCCTACATACAGCACCTTTAATATCCCTTGAAGGTACAACTTTTTGGTTCTTTCAACACAAATCAGTATTAAAAGGAATACTCCTGGTTTGATACAAGTTACTCTACTTGTGGAATAATGTTGATTACCACAAAACTTGTCAGTTTTCTTTATAAAATCCAAAACTAGGGAGTGGTTGGGATCTGCAGGACCCAAAACAATCTAATTTCCACCAAAATTCTGACTCGAAAAAGTACGAATTGTGAGATGAAAATTCCGTCGCAGCAATAAGATTCCATAAATATCAGTATCGTTGCAAACACACCTGGTCTCATCATTCAAAACTCTTGTTTCATTGGGTCCTGAGGATCCCATTCTCTACCATGATAAAATATAAATAGAAAATGATTCTATAGATAATGTGCAAAAATAGTGGGGCAAAACATAATTATGTAGTTAATCCATATTTTTTCAGTTTTTAACAGGAAAAACAACAACAACCAAATATGATTTACAGGTGCAGCGTTTGACATTTTCAGTGTTTTTCACTGTATGCGACAACGTACATCCCTTTTACCTGCTGCGACAATTGCAACAAGCACTTGAGATCTAAAGCGCTGTGTGTGGGGGGAAAAATAGACTATGACAATGGAACGAGACTGAAAAATCTGTGTAGACCTCTTACTGCAGGCATCTGCGGACATAAGCAGGAAAAAACGTGAGGGCTGTAGGCGTGAACAGGACAAAATAAAACATCTTTCTGTGGGAGCAGGATTGAACAATCCATCCCTACCCATACCTCTACAGTTTACAAGCACTTAATTTCGCACTCGAAATGAATCTAACCGAATTCAGATTCTAAAAAGATCTGTTTATATGAACCTTAAACGTTACGATCCAGTTCACATATTTGTTTGCATGCACATTATATACATTCCAAACTAAAATTCAGTGCATACGTGGGGCTCAGTTGCTGCGTATGAGAAAGCCACTGCGATAATGTCATTTCAATACGATTTAAATTTCATTCGGATCAAGCTCAGTCAGATTGATTGAATAATGCATTTCAGTCTGATTGAGCCTACTGTCTGATTTTAAACAGATTATTTGAGTGCATTTAAATGTAGCTAGTGAAGAACTCACAATGAATGTGAATGAGGCCAGTCTGTATTAAAATACTCAGTTTAAAAAAATATAGCCAGAAAACACACACAGTATGAATGTTAACAATTTTTTTGTTAGTTTTTTGTAAATGCCCAATTTTTTTACTTTGTTGCTATGACAAAATCAGCCTAAAACAACCATTAAAATTAAAACAGCCTTTTTAACAACAACAATAATAATAATAATAATGTAAGAGCTTTTACAACGTTATAAGCTAAAAAAATCTTACACAAAAGCACTTAAATACATTTTTCACTATTCTCCAAAAATTGGCCCAATTCACTTCCATTATACCTTATTATTCTTGCAAAAAACAAAGGACAAGTACAACTGACTTTTTTTTCTGGTGATCAACTTTACTTGTATTGAATCTGGAAAATTTCAGAACATCAGTCATATACTTTTAGGGAAGTCTTAATGCTGCAAACTGTTTTCATGCATAGATAGATCCCTTTATTAAGAAAGTCCAAGGTGCATGTAAATCAACGAGTTAAATTTGCTCTGTTTGCAAAAAGAAAAGTAAGAAAAGTAGATTTAAAAAATCTGCTGATTTATTCCGTACTTCCAACATGATCCCTGCCTCCTCTTCCTATTCTGAGAAAGCCAACCTAAAATTCCCTCTCAGCCAGGGTGCATTTATAAAAGTGTATATTTATCGGGCAATGTCTGTCCTTGTTTTAAAAACAGGGCGTTAAATGTTCGATTGTTCTCTTTTTTATGATGACTTGCTTGCATGTTGTAATAGTATCGTTTTTAAATCATTTAAGGACAAAAAATCGAAGAAAGCACACTTAATCTGCAATAATGTTTTTGTGTTCGTGACCCTCTCTGGGGAAGTTGCGTCTGTATGTATGTGCGCTTTAAAACTCTCGTGGAACTTTGAACCTGTAAACGGCAGAATGCTAGTGGGCGGAGACTAAAGTAGGCGGGGTTTTCCTGAAAAAGGGGAGGAGTTTGTGAAATTCTGACGTCTATAGATGCCATCGATTTTTATTTTCTGGACAAACTGAAGACCAGCTTTGGAGACTCGTTATTTTTTTCCCTCTGTCTCTTTGGAGGGGCATTTTTCCTTTTTTGTGACAAGAAAATTGTGCGCCTCTTTTGTAGAATGAGCTCTTTACTATCTGTAAGTCTGCTTTGTGTTCTGAGACTTGCTACTGCAGCCTGCTTAAAAGAAGAAAAAAATGTCAAGATAAATCCAGAGGAGTGTTTTCGGGGACGGCGGCATGTGTGCGTGTGTGCGATTGTGCTGAGGTGACTGTTTTGAACCCAAAAGTCCCCTCTTATCCGTGGCCTAACTGAAAAGACTGCCTGCCATTTTCTCTGCACCGAGTCCTTGAGCTTTAAGTTGCGAGACGTTTGCTGTAAATAGATAAGTGCTCTGTCTTTCCAGAATCAGTCCATGTTATAGACTCAAGTGAAATGTTCCACGTGCTGTACTGCATCAAAATGTGAAAACAGAATTTTCTACGCTGTCAGTGGAATATTAATCCATGTCATTGGGCTATTTCTATTTTTGTATAATTTTCCAGTTACTGGTTTTAATGAGCACTACGCCATTTCCAACTCTGACGCCAGATATGTAAATCTTTTCAATTATTTTTAAAAAGAGTTGTAGAAATGTTTCGTTTTCAGTAGAAATAGTCTTGATTTCACATTTTGATATATCAACCTCTCTGTTCAGCCAACCCCTCATTGTTCTTTTTTGACTTGTGACTATTTTGCACAGTCTGTGTGATTTTACTGGATGAGGGGACTATTGAAGAGTTTTGTTCATAAGCAATTACACCCAAGATTAAATTATAGAGCCATTTTGCATGCGCTGATATTGATAACACAATGACTACACATGGAATGTGTTGATTCTTTCTCTCTCAGTTCCTGAAGCCAAAACACTGAGGCTCTGTGGTGTTTTCAAAACATTGCTATGTTTGCTTGAGTGGCCCAGCATAGCAACACTGGCTCAACCAATCGCAAGAGTTTGGAGGCGGAGCTGTCTGTATGGGTGACCAATGGCAGATGGAAGGGCTTGTAAGAATGTTTTAAAAACCTTTTTTGTCAATTTTGCCATTCTGTTCAGTGGCACAGAAATTACACTTTTTTTCAACAGCATTAAGTGGAAAAAAATAATATATTATGATTTGTCTGCCTTGGTGAGATTTTTGGTTAGAACCTAACCTTCAAGTTCTGTTGTATTAACAAATGATCGTAAAGCTGAAAGAGAGGCTGTGATTGGTTTGTATCATGTGTTAGTTCGCAGGCCTTTATTGATGAGGGGCGGAGTCATAATGATGTGATTGTTTTCTTAGTAATGTGAGAGTATGAGTGGCATTGTGTGGGTTGAGGGATTATGGGTATTTAATGCTTAACCAGATTATAAAAATGGTTAACAACTAAGTTACCATTTCAACATGGACTACGTGGTCCTCTGTCCATCTTTCATTTGAGACCTCTGATCTTTTTGTCTTTAATCTGTCTTGCTGATTTCGCAGGGTCTTCTCTACCTGTGTATTGTTGTGCTGTGATTTTCGCTCGCAGTTTTCTTTATTCCCCGACAAACACACACACACACACACACAAACACACACACAAAAGATACTCTTGTGCGAGAGAACGCTTGAGTGTTTTCCTTTCTTGTAACTGTCCATAGAAAAATAAAACAGACGTATGGAGAAAAGAAGCGTGTTCTGACTCAGGACTGAGTTGTACATTTGTGCTCCTCGTGGAACTGAGCGGCTGATGACTGCTGCTCGGCGATCCATTTTAAAGATTGTCCTTTCTTTTATTTCTGTCCATTTTGACAAGCAGGAAATTAAAAAAAAGTACCATTATCTAATTTTGTCTTCTGTGATGTTTGAAATACAGCAATGATATACAGAATTTAGTTTGTTCCGCAACAGAGTAATCTATGTGAACTTTTTCAAATCGAATTTTTTTTTTTTTCTTGGATTTTTTTGAACAAATTACAAGAGTGGCTCAACTAATAAACACTAATTTTGAATAATGTCCTGGTTGATATTTTTCATTTAGTTACAATGAATAGGAACTGGATAACTGAAGCTTCAAAATGGACACAAATGTACCATAAAAGTATAATAAAATTATGATTAGTGTATATGATTAGAGCACTATAGTCTCCTGCACTCTCAGAAAAAAGGTTCTGTCACTGGGGTAGTCTTGCAAGTCCAAGTCGCTAACCGCCAGGCCATGACTTCACCCTAGTAAAAGCTCAAAGGCCTACATTTTAGCTTATGTCTACATATTAATACATTAAAAGGACATATAAAGGAACATATTATCCTCCGTTCACAAAATTGAGTAGATTATTTAATGTAGGGCTGCAATAACTGAAAAATGAAAATTATTTAATTAATAACTCACCCTCAAGTCGTTCCAAACTAGTAAGACCTCCATTCATCTTTGGAACACAGTTTAAGATATTTTGATGATGTTTTTCTTACCTTTCTGGAAATGGACAGTATACCGTACACACAGTTTCAATGGAGGGACTGAGAGCTCTCGGACTAAATCTAAAATATCTTAAACTGTGCACTGAAGATAAACGGAGGTCTTACGGGTTTGGAACGACATGAAGGTGAGTTATTAATGACATAATTTTCATTTCTGGCTGAACTAACACTTTAAGACAGATACTGTTAATGTTCATTGCTGCGTTTTCCTCAATACATAACTAACACTTTACAGTTGCATCCTTATCTGTACGTTAGAAAATCACACAGTTATTCAAATTTTCTATAAAGAGAGATCAGCTCCAGCAAGGAGTCTCTGTTAAACTAACTGAACTAATTTTATGGACATTTCACAAAGTTTTTCTAAGATGCTATTACTGCAAGCTTGTCTGGGGCCTAACAGAAACCTCAAAGCCCTTAAAAGAGTGCAGAAAGAGCTGTTACTCACTTCACATGTAAAGAGAGAGTGCAACTAGACATCTCAAAGCCACAGCAGCGAAAAAAGGCCTGTTCGATTCTAAGAGGGACATAAAACAGTGAAAACTGAAACATTATGTCTTGGTATAAAGCACCTTGACTAAATTTCAGCCCTTAGGTGGAAAACTGTAGCACTTTTAATACTTAGAAACAAATTGGTCAGCATATGCTTCTTCCACTGGTGTAAGGAAACCAATTGTCTGTAACCATTTTAAAACTGTTTGTTGGATAAAATAAGGCTCTTTTTTTTCTCCCTCTCTCCTACAGGTAGAACATTACATCTTGATAAATGACATGCAATCTAGCAGACATGCTGTACTGTAAAGCTGTGCTTTTAATTGGAAGAGTGACTAGTAAAACAGATACTTGCACCTTCTGCCTGCCTGTTGTGAAGAAACACAATTAACTAACAAGTAATCGGTCTATTTGTCCTATTTTAGCTCTGTTTTAATTATTTTGTCTCGATCCAGAGTTAATAAATAAATAAATGAGTAAAGCACAAATTAATGCTCACTTTCTTTTTCTTAACACAATTTGAATTCCAATTTGTCTGTTTTATGTTTACCAAAACACAAAATTTAAACCCGTTTGCACTAAGAGCAGAATTTTGTCCATAGCATTCGGTTCCAAATCACAAATTACTGTGTGTTCTGCTGCATTATTTGTGTATATGTGTTTGAGTTTGTGTGTGTGTGTGTGTGTTTTGGATTGGAGACTCCAAGCCAATTACCACATCCACCAGACAGCCTCAGACTGCCTGAGCCTTCCTTCCAATAAGAGCACGAATGCAAAGAGCTGGGGCCTGAGGTTGGTTGCCATGGCAACTCAGGGGCTGCTTGCATGGCGGATGATGCCGGGTGATGGATTACAGTAATGGGATGGGGTGTGCAGGCAGGGAGGGGTGAGTGGAGAGAACTCATGCATAAATATATTGGAAATGTATGAATAATTCTGAAATGCATGGACTTAAAGGACATAGATGAGGAGAGTGGATGGAGGATGTTTGAATTTGGCCCGTTCCACACCATGTGTCTGAAAATCACAGATGTGTGTGTGGCTTAACGTAGGAACATTGTCTCGAAGAGTTCTTTATGAAACAAGATATCTGTGATAATGGACTTAAATCAACTTTTGTGATAATATGTATATTTTTTACTGTTTAAAACATCTATTTAAATAATTTGTAATATGTTTTATATGCATCTCACACATTTCTTCAGATGGCTTTACTGAATTCTGAACTGCTAATGTTTCACCCTGACTGTCAGATGTATGACCAATGTCTTTTTCATCTCAGCCTAATTAATTGTAGATGTATTTGTATATAATTTAATATATAATTTTATATAATATAATATAATAAATAATATAATTTATACACATATAAATTCTCTTATTTTTCTATCTGTTTATATTCTGAAGGATTCTGAGGCCCAGACCTGCTGAGTTCTAATGGCACATGAATGCTGTCACTATTCTGCCATCTAGTGGTTATGTGTTTCGAGTCTCTGAAAAGAAACCTAGACACAACATGAACATCAGGAACTTGAAAATATACTACTGTGTTAGCTTATTTTTTTCTTAATAAATCATCTTAACCCACATAAACCTGCTGCTTTACTAATCAAAAGTCACAAATTTGACAAGTATGCTGCATGGCATTAAAGGGGTCATTTGATGTTGCTAAAAAGAACATTATGTTTGGTGTAATGCAATGTGAAAATGCTGTTTAAGGTTCAAAATGAACCTACTCATTCATTACAGTGAGGTGTAAGTTACGCCTTCTTTCTTTGTATGAACACTTGGGCGGCCTCATGCAAATCTTCCCACATCGTGACGTTGACATGGGGGCGTGTTAGAATGACCGTATTAGGAGTACATGGTTTTATGTGGGGGTTGGTGTTGGTGTGGGAGCTGTCCCATGCTCCAGCCCCGCCATACTGGATAATAAACTAAATTTGTTAACCTTATCTCTTTTGATATATTTAGCTATAATTTAAACACGCCCAATATTAAAAATAGAGCAATCGTCTTTAATTCACCTTTGATGTGTGATCAAAGAAAATGTTTGTGTGCACTAACTTTTTTTTGTTGTTAATCAGAGCCTTTCTGGGTTTACATCAGGGTCAGACACCAGTGCTGTTCCCATGGGGTCACTCTTGAGTCATGGGAAACAAACACACTGACAAACACAACCTTTGCAGGAAAAATAAAACAGAAATATATATAATAAATGTATTATGTAGTTAAAATTTATATATATATATATATATATATATATATATATATATATATATATATATATATATATATAAATTTTAACTACATAATACATTTATTTATTTGATCTGTTCATCCAAATGTGGCTAATTTTGGATCTAGCATGTGATCTCTAGTGCTTATCAGTCATGGGGAGTGAAAATAAATAGGAGCTATAAAGGAGAGCTGTGTTATAAGACGTTTCTACATTGTTGCATTTAGTCTGTTGCATTATGAAGGTTACTTTCATCGTGTGTGTCCTCACTGGTGTGTTCCTGAGCCCTGCAGATGGACATGTGGTGGCAAATTTCTGGGATTCACCGGATTGCATCAAGTTCTTCTACAAGGAGAAAGTTCCAGATTTAGGAGCTTCCCTGACGGATGTGGTCCGTTTATGTCAGCGCTTCCTAAACACGTATCACTTTGCCACGCTGTACAACACACACTACCACACAGCTGTCTATTCTGCTTACATATTTCAGCCGAGCAATGGTGGAGGCAGAGAGACGCGCTGGTTTATAGAGCCACAGGTGAGTTCAATCTATTTATCTATATTGCCTTCAAACATTTTGGAAAATTTGGTTTCTCACTTCAATAAAACAATAAATATATACAAAACGTATATTTCTATTTCGTGTGTATGCTTTTCTGTTTGAACTCTGATAACTTCATGTTTTCATAAATGATGTATATTTATTTATTTATTTATGTGCTGTATTTTTATATGATCTTTTCTTTTCGTTTTTTTTTTTTTTTGCTATTTTACTTGTATTTTATTGTAAATATGGCTAAAAATGAACAAAATACTTTTGGAAACTAATGGAAGGATTTACTGTGATAAAAGGTTGAACAATATATATACAGTGGGTATGGAAAGTATTCTGACCCCCTTAAATTTTTCACTCTTTGTTATATTGCAGCCTTTTGCTAAAATCATTTGAGTTAATTTTTTTCCTCCTTAATGTACACACAGCACCCCATATTGACAGAAAAACACAGAATTGTTGACATTTTTGCACATTTATTAAATAAGAAATACTTAAATATCACGTGGTCCTAAGTATTCAGACCCTTTGCTGTGACACTCATATATTTAACTCAGGTGCTGTCCATTTCTTCTGATCATCCTTGAGATGGTTCTACACCTTCATTTGAGTCCAGCTGTGTTTGATTATACTGACTGGACTTGATTATGAAAGCCACACACCTGTTTATATAAGACCTTACAGCTCACAGTGCATGTCAGAGCAAAAAAAAATCATGAGGTCAAAGGAACTGCCTGAAGAGCTCAGAGACAGAATTGTGGCAAGGCACAGATCTGGCCAAGGTTACAAAAAAAATTCTGCTGCACTTAAGGTTCCTAAGAGCACAGTAGCCTCCATAATCCTTAAATGGAAGACGTTTGGGACAACCAGAACCCTTCCTAGAGCTGGCCGTCTGGCCAAACTGAGCTATCGGGGGAGAAGAGCGTTGGTGAGAGAGGTAAAGAAGAACCCAAAGATCAATGTGGCTGAGCTCCAGAGATGCAGTCGGGAGATGGACGAAAGTTTTAAGAAAGTCAACCATCACTGCAGCCCTCCACCAGTCAGGGCTTTATGGCAGAGTGGCCCAACGGAAGCCTCTCCTCAGTGCAAGCCCCCATGGAGTTTGCTCAAAAACACATAAAGGATTCTCTGGTCTGATGAGAACTATTTGACCTTAATTCTAAGTGGTATGTGTGGAGAAAACCAGGCACTGCTCCTTCCTTGTCCAATACAGTCCCAACAGTGAAGCATGGTGGTGGAAGTATCATGCTGTGGGGGTGTTTATCTGCTGCAGGGATAGGATGACTGGTTGCAATCGAGGGAAAGATGAATGCGGCCAAGTACAGGGATATCCTGGATGAAAACCTTCTCCAGAGTGCTCAGGACCTCAGACTGGGCCGAAGGTTCACCTTCCAACAAGACAATGACCCTAAGCACACAGCTAAAATAACAAAGGAGTGGCTTCACTCCATGACTGTTCTTGAATGGCCCAGCCAGAGCCCTGACTTAAACCCAATTGAGCATCTCTGGAGAGACCTGAAAATGGCTGAGGATCCCCAAATCTAGCTGTGAAAAACTAGTTGCATCTTTCCCAAAAAGAATCATGGCTGTATTAAATCAAAAGTGTGCTTCTACTAAATACTGAGCAAAGGGTATGAATACTTTCTGTACCATATATATATATATATATATATATATATATATATATATATATATATATATATATATATATATATATAAAAGCACTTTGTAGGAAAACTGGTACACAGAAATGTTCAAATATAATACATTTTAAAATATAATAATAAAACACTGATATATAATACATTTTATCCTGAAATATTCACTGGAGTTTAAAAATACCTCTAGTTCCAATATTGTTAAAATGAAGGGGCTTTTGTTTGTTAAAAGGTTAGTTCACTAATAATCAAAATTATGCAATTAATAACTCACCCTCATGTCGCTCCAAACCCGTGAGACCTCCTTTTATCTTCGGAACGCAGTTTAAGATAATTTAGATTTAGTCCGAGAGCTCTCAGTCCCTCCATTGAAACTGTGTGTACGGTCTACTGTCCATGTCCAGAAAGGTAAGAAAAAAATCATCAAAGTAGTCCATGTGACATCAGAGGGTCCGTTAGATTTTGGTCCAAAAATAGCAAAAACTACAACCTTATTGAGCATTGTCTTCTCTTCTGTGTCTGTTGTGAGAGAGAGTTCAAAACACTGCAGTTTGTGATATCCGGTTTGCGAACGAATCATTTGATGTAACCAGATCTTTTTGAACCAGTTCACCAAATCGAACTGAATTGTTTTAAACGTCTCCAATACGCATTAATCCACAAATGACTTAAGCTGTAAACTTTTTTAATGTGGCTGACACTCCCTCTGAGTTCAAACAAACCAATATCCCGGAGTAATTCATTTACTCAAACAGTACACTGACTGAACTGCTGTGAAGATGAACACCGAGCCGAGCCAGATAACGAACAAAAGACTGACTCGTTCACAAGTCAAGAACTGGTTGCATTGGTTTTCGGATCACCAGTAGTTCTTTCTGACAATTTGATTCAATAAACCGGTTGAAGAAAACAGTTCATCGGTTCTTTTGCGCTCAACGTAATGGCGTCATTGGCGCTGACTGCAAGCCTTCAGTTTACCTGCACTCATAACACTAGCACAGAATCAGTTCAGAATCAATCACCAAAAGAATCAGTTCAGTTCAGACGCTCTGTGTGTCGGTTTGCTTCACGCTGAATCACAAATGCGCAGTATCATCAGCTCCTCGGTACTTGAATCGGACGCATCTGACAGAAACGGTTCTTGACTCGGGATGAGTCAATCTTTCGTTCGTTATCTGGCTCGGCTCGGTGTTCATCTTCAGTTCTCTCTTCACAGTAGTTCAGTCAGTGTACTGTTTGAGTAAATTAATTACTCCGGGATATTGGTTTGTTTGAACTCAGAGGGAGTGTCAGCCACATTAAAAAAGTGAACAGCTTAAGTCATTTGTGGATTAATGCGTATTGGAGACGTGAACCTTTTAAAACGATTCAGTTCGATTTGCTGAACTGGTTCAAAAAGATCAGTTTACATTGAATCATTCATTCGCAAACCGGATATCACAAACTGCTTTGTTTTGAACTCTCTCTCACAACAGACACGGAAGAGAAGACCATGATGAATAAAGTCGTAGTTTTTGCTATTTTTGGACCAAAATGTATTTTCGATGCTTCAAAAAATTCTAACTGACACTCTGATGTCACATGGACTACTTTGAAGATGTTTTTCTTACCTTTCTGGACATGGACAGTATACCGTACACACAGTTTCAATGGAGGGACTGAGAGCTCTCGGACTAAATCTACAATATCTTAAACTGCGTTCCGAAGATAAACGGAGGTCTCACTGGTTTGGAACGACATGAGGGCGAGTCATTAATGACATAATTTTGATTATTGGGTGAACTAACCCTTTAATTACTCTTAGTTATGCTAAAGTAATGTTGATGTCTCTGGATTAAGCCATTAAAATGATGACGTTTTGCTAGTTGGTGAATCCCTCATGGTCTGAAGAAATGGAAGATGGGTATAAGCTGTTGCAGCAGAACCCAGATATCTATTTAGGAGAAAAACAGGCTCTGAATGAAGACTACACAAACTCAGGATTTGACCGTGGACACTTGAACCCCAATGGACATCATGCAGGTAAAATTAAGCATTTCGTTATGCCTACGCTCCAGTTTAACTTTTTAGTGACTGAGGTCATAGTTTCAGAAAGATCAGATAACATTTCACACTATTACTTTTATTGCCAAAGTTAGAAGTTAGTATTGTGAACACTTACTGATATACGTTGAAATTGAATTTAATCAAAAGTGAAATTATTTCAAATGTTTACTTTTATTCTCTTTCTTTTATCATAACTGCTTCCTATTAGTTCCAAGTCGAAATGCCACCTTTACCCTGACAAATGTGGTGCCCCAAAACCCAACGCTGAATCAGAACGCTTGGAACAAACACGAGTCTAAACTGACCAGCTTGTTTAATGGCAACTGTCATCAGGCTTATGTGTTGGCTGGTGCTATTCCCTCTTCTAACAACTGGATCATCAAGAACAATGTCAGACGGGTCAACATCCCAGAGTACATCTGGAACGCTTACTGCTGTGTCGATCAAAATGGCCGCCCCATTCTAAGTGGTGCTGCAACTGCCCTAAACACAGAGCTGAATGTGGTAGTTGAACACACCTTAGATGAGATGGTCGACTTCCTTCAGCAATTCTCTGATGCACCGGTGAATGAACTGTTTAGCGGCCAATGCAAAGCTTAGGCCAACACATTCACTTCAACTGGTAACACTTTATATTAACTTTCATTAATAAATCATTAACAAGCATTATGTAATACTTAACAGATAATTTTATGTAAGTTCAAATGCTTACAAATGTTATTTAACTTTCAGTTCATATGATCAGGCACCTTTTAAAAATCTACAAATTTCTTTTTAAAAATCTTTTCAATTTCAACAGAAATTAAACAATTATTAAAAGGTTATTTGTTAATGTACTTTTGAATGCTAACAAATGTAATTAAACTTTAGTTCACACATTACCTAATGTCTGTTTTTTTACACAAATGTTTTGAAAAAAATTGCTTAATCAGTTATTTTAAGCTCTTTACTGTTCACTGAACTATTCATGTTAACATATTTTTTGTTCAATCAATCTATAAAGGTAATATATTTGGTCTTCATTTTTTTCTATTATTTTCATCTACTGTTTTCACATCTTAAGAAATTATTTGTTCATGCATGTTTTTTAGTACCCAATCTAAAGTGGAAACTATTAATTCTTTGTAAATGTTTATAAAGTTTTCTTAAAATTTGTACATTTATAAGGAGTCACCTCGATCGCAAAAAGCATCCCAGATGTCCAAAATTCACCCTATATACACATAATATTACTCATTTGTTCATGCTTTTGCAGTACTCAATCTAAAGCATTAACTATCCATCTATTGTAAATGTTTATAAAAGTTTATTAATAATAATCACTTAAAATCAGTCATCTCAATGGCAAAGTGTGTCTCAAACAGTGGCAGTTTCTCCATTAGGGTGATTGGGCGACACACCACCAAAGGAAAGGGAGGGATTTTTATACTTTTACATTCAACCAGTGTTACGCTAGCTTTCACTATTCTAGACTGTTTGTGCTGCCTCTAAATAGTCAAATCAGCGTCGAGTCGCGTTTTGTGTAGTACCGCCCCTTTTTGGGTGATTTTTTTGTCAAACTGAGAATCGCCCCGAGTGCTCTCATAGACTTCCATTCAAAAGATTTTTTTTTTCCTAACTGTAGGCACTGCACTGAAATCTTAATGAGTTCCGGGGGGAACTAACGTGCTTTCGTCATCGTGCGTAACCTTAACTTGTGCAACGAGTGGGATCAGTGATATCCAATATTTAAAACTATTTTGAATTTTAACAAGAAAAAAAAATGAAAAACTACTTTAATATCTTCATTAAATGTAAAAAAAACAACAACAAAAAAAACAACAGAGAACAAGTATCTACAAAGGGCAGGAAGTTGTATAAACAAGGATTTTCGAGGACGTGGTATGAGCAGGGAAAAAGGCTAATAGGCTGCGAAGTAGCTTTATTCTGCTAATTTACCGCTGCATTTTGTTCCATTGCGAGAGCGTGACAGACATCGCATAGGCAACTACAGGTGTCACCGAAATGCATCATCTCTCGGAGAAAGTGAAAAAACACGAAAGAGCAAAGATGCATATGGATAGTAGGGAGCAGTTTAATATGCATATGGATAGTAGGGAGCGTAAAATCAAATCATTTTCATCTTTTTACCATGTTGCTTTATTTAACATTTCTCACTTGCCCACAAGGCAATAGCACAATGGCAATGCTCTGACAAACCTCTGCAAGAATTTTAATGGATTTTTTTGCACCCACATTTGAACCTGACTGTGTTAAACACACTGCATACTCAAGAACATCAAAGCAAATGCTCAGCTTACATTAATGTGTAATATCAGAAATGAAAATTCAGCTGACAATTGTGTACATGTGAGTTTCTCTGTTTTTTCATTAATCAAATCAATAAACCTAAACCAGCAAAGAAGGCAATAAAGCAATGTTCTGACACACCTCTGAACCTGACCGTGTTATACACGCAGCATAGAAGAGAAAATAATAATTATAAAAGAAAATCAGCTAATCAGCTGTGTTTAGGTCAGCGTACAAAGAAGAAAAAATAAAATTCAGCTCATTTGAGTGACAGTATTAAGCACCTTCCTCTGACACTGACATACAGGCAAAGGCAGGAGAAAATACTTTCAGCTGAATAACACCATTCTCACACACACAATCTATGTGTAACAACTCTCTGTGTGTGTGTGTGTGTGTGTGTGTGCACAAAATTTCGAAAATTCTTCCTTTTTTTAGTCTCACACATTTTTAAGAGGATAGGCGTTTTCGTCCACATAGATCTGGCGATGTTTTTTTAAACCGGGTCCCAAAGTTGATAAATCTGAAAACGCGGCCTTTGCGTTTTCGTCTGGACGGCAAACCCCTGAAAATATGATGTTCATCAGCCCACGTCTCGCCCCTAGTCAAACACCACTACGTCATGTAACAGCAACGAAAACATGAACAAACACTGAACATAACTGTATTTTTTATTTACTAACATTAACATGGATTAATAAATGTGTACCACGAGCAAGGTTTATGAGCAAGTCCATGTCTTCTTCTCCTTTTTAAGTGTATCTCTGTGGCAGAATTACAAATTACAGAATTACAATTTGTCTGATATTTTTTTAGATGAGGGAAAAAAAGATTGGATTGGGGCAAGCTCTGTCTCCGTGTGGTCGGGGCCGAAGAAGTAACGGGTACTTACGGTTATTGATAGAAATGTAGCGGACAATATTTGCCTCTCAAATGTACTTGAGTAAAGTCATGAGTACTCCAAAGAAATGATACTTGAATAAAGTACAAAATTCCCTCATAATTGTACTCAAGTACTGTACTCAAGTGTACTCCGTTACTGTCCGGCTCTGGTCCACACGCAGTGGCTTCTCTCTGCCCCGACAGAACGGTGTTTTCGTGTTTTTTGTCTTGTAATTCGCAGTGTTTTTGTACATCATCATCGCGTCTACCTGTCTTTAAGCGCACATACAGTCATGAGTTTCTAGTGGATGTCAACCGCATTTTTACAGTTAAACTCTGCTTTTTAGAAAATAAACTGGACTACATCTGATTACTACATTCAACTCTGTAAAAGACAGTTGTGTTTTTGTGTTCATGGAAACATGGCTCAGCAACAGCATTCCAGACTGCGCTATTCAGCTCGACCAGCTGACATGCTATTGAGCGGACAGAGTTCTCGTCTCGGGAGGAAAAACCCACGGCGGCGGGCTTTGTGTTTACATTTTTGTGCTCATTTCGGTTTATATTCCCCTGAACATCAACTGCAACAGGAACGATGCACTAAATGATCTGTACCAGCACATCAGTGAGCAGCAGACAGTGCACCCTGATGCTTTTCTCATCATAGCTGGGGATTTCAACCATGCTGACTTAAAAGAGTGCGTTTCCAAAAATACACCAACACATTAACTTTCCAACACGAGGTAATAACATTTTAGACTTTGTTTACACATCACAGAGAGGAGCCTACAAAGCCCTCCCCACCCCCCACCTTGGTGACTCAGACCACATCACTGTCATGCTAATGCCTGCATACAGACCGCTCATTAAAGTCGACAAACCAGTTCAAAAACAAATTCAAGTGTGGCCGGAAGGATCGTCAGGGGCTCTTCAAGAATGCTTTGACACAACTGTGTGGAAAATGTTTAAGCAGGCTGCCACATACAATAACACCACTGAACTCCAGGAGACTGTGTATTGATGATGTAACAGTCACAAAAACCATCACTGTCTGGGCCAACCAGAAGCCGTGAATGACAGGGGAGGTCTACAGACTCCTGAAGATGCGGAATGCTGCCTTCAGAGCTAGAGATGAGGTTGGCCTGAGAACAGCCTGGGCCAACTTGTCCCATATTTAATAAATTCATATTTATCCGGGAGGATAGCCCATCAATTCAGCGACAGCAGAGACACTCTGAATCTGTGGCAGGGGATACAGACCATTACAGACTACAAGCCCCTACCGCGGACCTGTGACAGCAACATCTCTCTGCTGAATGAGCTGAACACCTTCTTCACTTACTTTGAGCAACAAAACAGCACCAACTGCACAGAAGACCCCACCTCCTCCCGGTGACCAGGTGATGACGCTGACCCCAGACAGCGTGAGGAGATCCTTCAGCAGGATCAATGCACGCAAAGCTCCGGGTCCTGACAACATCCCTGGGCGTGTACTGAGAGACCTGGCCGGGTGGTGCAGTGACAACAATCTCTCTCTGAATGTGGAGAAGACGAAGGAGATTATGGTTGACTTCATGAGAGCACACACTCAGCACGCTCCTCTGAGTGAGCAGCACCAAGTTCCTGGGTGTACACATCACAGAGGACTTCTCCTGGACGGACAACAATGCAGCACTGGCCAAGAACTCACAGCAGCATCACTACTTCCTTCACAAACTTAGAAGAGCCAGAGCCCTGCCATCCATCATGTACACCTTCTACAGAGGCACCATCAAGAGCATCCTGACAAGCTGCATCACTGTTTGGTATGGGGCCTGTAACGCGTCCTGCCCAAAGACTCTGCAACGCATAGTGAGAGCAGCTGAGAAGATCATTGGTGTCTGTCTCCCCTCCCTCCAGGACATTTATGGAACCCGTCTGACTAGCAAAGCCCTCTGCATCTCAGGTGATCCCACACACCCATCACACATCTTCTTCAGTCTGCTGCCATCAGGGAGGAGACTGCAGAGTCTCCAGGCTAGGACCAGCAGACTGAAGGACAGCTTCATTCATCAGGCTGTCAGGAAGCTGAACTCGCCCCCGACCTTGCCTCACCCCCCCACCTGTGCCTCATCTGCCCCAGGCATCACAGAACTAAACCCCCCCCCCCACCAGATCCCACATCTCCAGTTCCTTCCACCACCCCCCAGTCCCCCTCCACCCCCACTAACATACGATGACCTGCACCAGTCACTTTATGCACAAGCATGGAACTGACGTCATTATACTACCTCATCAGTCAGTTTAAGTAAAATAACTGCCCTTGAGCCCTTTATCACTTCAATCAGACTGAATAAGGTTTTTTATATTTTTTATCTGCACTGTTTGTTCACTTCACTGGTTTACACTCTATCTGCCATGTGCCTTGCGCTGCTTTATTTATTTTAAATTGTATTATATGTCTTTTTTTTACATTCCCTATATAGTCGCATCTTATATTTTATTTTTAGGCTCTACTGTTAGTGTTATCTGTATACACTGGGGGTCTGAGAGTAACGCAATTTTGATTCTCTGTATGTATGTACTGTACATGTGGAAGAATTGACAATAAAGCAGACTTGACTTGATAAGTGAGTAATTTAAGTAAGCAGTGTAATATAAGTGAGGAATGCGATATAAATGAACAGTGTAATATAAGTGAGTTGTGTAAACAGTGATTTATGTGACTTCAATTATTTCTTATTATAAACTGATATCGAAGTAAAATAACTTTTTGGAAAAACCACATCCTGGCGTCAGTCTTCATTTGCTCCTGAATTGTGTTAACACGCATATGGAAACATAGGGAGGGCAAGAGATTGATTCCTAATGTCAGTTTATTTTTAATTAATACAATAAAAGTTCATTTAAGTTACCTTTACATCTTAAACCATTAATTATTTTTTTACACATTTTTTACACATGTTTTTGCAGTAGCCAATCTAAAGTTTAAACTATTCATCATCTGTAAATGTTTATAAATGATTACTAATCATGCAGTACTTTTATGGGCACTGGATGTTTAGCTGCCGTAACAACATCTATTTAAAGGGATTTTTAGTTAAATGCATCTCAAATAATCATTCTCAAAGAAAAATGTTTTTATTGCCTCAACACTTATATTAGTATACTATATCATTAAACATGTTATTCCTTGAATCATACGGCCGTGGAAGAAAAAAATTTCATTTATCAAAACATGTTACAGTATTGTTCAAAATAATAGCAGTACAATGTGACTAACCAGAATAATCAAGGTTTTTAGTATATTTTTTATTGCTACGTGGCAAACAAGTTACCAGTAGGTTCAGTAGATTGTCAGAAAACAAACAAGACCCAGCATTCATGATATGCACGCTCTTAAGGCTGTGAAATTGGGCAATTAGTTGAAAGGGGTGTGTTAAAAAAAATAGCAGTGTCTACCTTTGACTGTACAAACTCAAAACTATTTTGTACAAACATTTTTTTTTTCTGGGATTTAGCAATCCTGTGAATCACTAAACTAATATTTAGTTGTATGACCACAGTTTTTTAAAACTGCTTGACATCTGTGTGGCATGGAGTCAACCAACTTGTGGCACCTCTCAGCTGTTATTCCACTCCATGATTCTTTAACAACATTCCACAATTCATTCACATTTCTTGGTTTTGCTTCAGAAACAGCATTTTTGATATCACCCCACAAGTTCTCAATTGGATTAAGGTCTGGAGATTGGGCTGGCCACTCCATAACATTAATTTTGTTGGTTTGGAACCAAGACTTTGCCCGTTTACTAGTGTGTTTTGGGTCATTGTCTTGTTGAAACAACCATTTCAAGGGCATGTCCTCTTCAGCATAGGGCAACATGACCTCTTCAAGTATTTTAACATATGCAAACTGATCCATGATCCCTGGTATGCGATAAATAGGCCCAACACCATAGTAGGAGAAACATGCCCATATCATGATGCTTGCACCTCCATGCTTCACTGTCTTCACTGTGTACTGTGGCTTGAATTCAGAGTTTGGGGGTCGTCTCACAAACTGCCTGTGGCCCTTGGACCCAAAAAGAACAATTTTACTCTCATCAGTCCACAAAATGTTCCTCCATTTCTCTTTAGGCCAGTTGATGTGTTCTTTGGCAAATTGTAACCTCTTCTGCACATGCCTTTTTTTTAACAGAGGGACTTTGCGGGGGATTCTTGAAAATAGATTAGCTTCACACAGACGTCTTCTAACTGTCACAGTACTTACAGGTAACTCCAGACTGTCTTTGATCATCCTGGAGGTGATCATTGGCTGAGCCTTTGCCATTCTGGTTATTCTTCTATCCATTTTGATGGTTGTCTTCCGTTTTCTTCCACGTCTCTCTTGTTTTGCTCTCCATTTTAAGGCATTGGAGATCATTTTAGCTGAACAGCCTATCATTTTTTGCACCTCTTTATAGGTTTTCCCCTCTCTAATCAACTTTTTAATCAAAGTACGCTGTTCTTCTGAACAATGTCTTGAACGACCCATTTTCCTCAGCTTTCAAATGCATGTTCAACAAGTGTTGGCTTCATCCTTAAATAGGGGCCACCTGATTCACACCTGTTTCTTCACAAAATTGATGACCTCAGTGATTGAATGCCACACTGCTATTTTTTTGAACACACCCCTTTCAGCTAATTCAACTAATTGCCCAATTGCACAGCCTTAAGAGCGTGCATATCATGAATGCTGGGTCTCATTTGTTTTCTGAGAATCTACTGAACCTACTGGTAACTTGTTTGCCACGTAGCAATAAAAAAAATACGAAAAACCTTGATTATTCTGGTTAGTCACATTGTACTGCTATTATTTTGAACAATACTGTATGTAAACAGATTGACCTGTGTTCCCTTATAGTAACCAAACTGTCCCATCTACACTTTTGACCCATTAACCAACCCTTAAACCTACCCATACCACACAACCCCAACCTTGTATCACACTACGATAACAGCAAAAGTGTTGTATATTAACAAAAGCTCTTAATTATTAGATAAAATCTGTTAAAATCATTTGTAGAGTTTCAAGACGTGCATGATCATAAAAGTTTTAATTTACATTAATTATCCGTTGATCATTAGGTAAAGTTTACTAAGTTTAGTAAACATTAACAAGCACATTAGAACACATTTCTAGTTATGTGAATATATATAAACCAGTTAAAATGATATGTTTGTTAATGATTCATTAATGAAAGTTATTATAAAGTGTTATCCTTGCATTTATTAAATCTGTTGAGCATCAGCAACAGGTCTTAATTCCATATTTTCAAAACACAATACCATTATGCACCATCCAGAGTCTTAGACAATAATATGATATATAGGATTTATTCTCTTGGATAAGAAAAAGATTCACCAATATAAAACACCATGCCATACAGTTAAATGTATGACTTTTTGAAGAGCATTTCATACAGTAATACAAGTGGTTTTTAGTATTTATGTATAGTATGTGCTGTGATTTAAACATACATTTTTCTGGTTGTGCTTAACCTTAGTCCACTTAGACTATACCCACCAATAACAAGTGTTGCTCATCTTCTTAAGCAAAATGAGAACAATAATGATTTCAAATTACTTAAGCATATATAATCTTACTAATTAGCAACATTAAAACATTTTAACAGCTAACTAAGAAGTTCTTATGCATACTGGACCATAGGATGGTCACTCCACTCAGGGAGATGAGACATTTTCTCTTGTGTGCTGGTCTGGATGGGCCAACCCCACGCTTTGAAGAAGGGGCAAAGATTCAGGTTGACCACTTTGGAGAAGGTCTCAGCATACAGATTCATCTTGCCTGCATTGTCGTTTGGCACTCCATTCATATCATTGTAGGCAGTAAAAACTTTCTTGAAAGAATCCCAGCCAAATTTTTCCTGAAGCTGGAAAAAATTAGATGTGATGATGAAAGATGAAATAAAAAAAAATATAAATAATTATTACCCACAAATAATGCATTTATTTTATTAAACCATCTTTTAAATTATATGCAGTCTGTTCGCACCTGCATGTAAGTCTCAAGTGCCGTCCACATACACCAACTGTTTAAGTCCTTACCGCCACTGCAATACATTGTGGTACGAGCCTGGCGGTTTTCTAGAGTCATGGCTGGATGAGCATTAGACCTATTCAAACCCAGCACTTCCTCGTGTATGTACACTGACCATAGGTTGCAAGTGCACTCAGTGGTGTGTGGAGGGAACTCCCAAACTCCACGCTGCTGGTTATGACCCAGCTCGTGAATGGGTCCCCACAAACCACTTTTATAGGCTTCCTGTACATTTACTAGTTCTGGGGCAGAGGTAGAGTGCATCATGATGGGATATCCAGCATGCATCCAACCTGCAAAAGGAAAAGGGGAACAGTGTTATCACCAGCACATTGTGAGTGTAATTAATATTATTAGCATGATTCCGTTGTAATAGTGATGGTTCTTTTTATCAACTAACAAAGATACTGTGAGTGTTTAATAGTACCACCAACCGTGAGAGATCTGAACATCGGCAACAAACCGCTCCTTACGGGGGAACTTGCCAGGCCTTGCTGCCAGGTCAGCAATGCTTCTCATTATGGTATCCCAAAGTTTAGCCACCTCATCAGGGCAGTCCAGATTCCTTATATATTCTGATTCTAAAGTTATGATGATGTTCTCAAATTCAAGCTCCGCCCAGGGGGCAGGTGCCTGACGGATCCTGTTCACCCAGTCAGCCACACTGGTCTCTCCTGAGGGACAAAACAAGTTAGCACTGCAAAGTTTTACCATACAACATTAAATGTTCTGTATAGAAACCGGAAATCACAATCAGAAATCTTACCAGACTTGAAGTATGGAGCCTGTACTGAGACCTGCACAACAATTTCCACCCCATCCACTTTGCTTTGAGGAGGTGCTATTAAGTAGATGAGCCCTCCCCATAGATTGCAAACTTGGACCATCTCTTTGTCCAAAGGGAATCGCTCATGGACCACAGGAGCCCGTTTCAGAACATCTGATGCACCAATGTTATCCGTTTGGCAACCAAGCTGCACCTGCATATTGTTATCCCCTCATGTTAATAACATGCCCTCCAAGAATTCCATGATTGGATACATGTATAGACTTTATTCATCACCTGCCAATTTTTTCCAACAATCTCTGGAGGAACTGCTATGTACGTCTTCATACCAGGAGAAAGATATAAGCCTGTGCTTATCCATTCTTCACAAGCTGAAACAAATAATTGCATTCTTATTGTATAGTATTCAAAAATTTTGAAACTTAAACATGAGATAACTTTTGGCGGGAAAACTTTTGTACCTGCAGTGTTGGCACTGATCCGAACTCTTGCATTAGACACAGTCGGCAAGTTAGGTCTGTCCTTAATGATGTATGGAAGAAGGGCATCAGGATCAGGAGACACTTTGTATACCTCAGTTCCAACGTGGAGCATCAGGCGGTCTTTTTCACTCTGAACAGGGCAGTTCATACACACTTGTGGAACACCTACCTCCTTCACTATGTCACTAAGAACTGCTACCATTGAAGTATAGGCAGCACTGTCATGAGATCTCATGCGAAGGTAACTGGAACAGTCATTGCCCAGCTGTTTCAAGCAGCTCTGTTCATGATTTGTCAGATCATTCCCCAGGCTTACATGTTTAGCAAAACGATGTAGCATGCTACGAAAGTGGTACACCTCTTTACACATATGTTCTATCTCTGGGGCTTTATATAACCCCCCACACAAAGTGTTGCCCAAGAGACAAAGACCCATCTTATTAAGAATGCGATTTCCTGCATAATCGGTCATCACATTAGAGCCACAGTTGGTCTGAGCCCAATACCAGGCATGGCCCCCAATCATAAGACCTCCGCCTTCAGCAACAAAATCTTGGATCTCAGCACACTGGGCATCACTGTATGAAGTGCAAACATAGACGCTTAGATCTTCTCTGAAACCAGTCAACTGACAATCTAAACCAGATTTGCTCAGTACTGTGTGGGCTGCCTGCAGGCTGGGTATGATGCCAATTACACCCTTGCGACCCTCGTCAAGCCACTTGATAGCATTGATCAGGAAAGTGGACAAAGAGTCCCGGCCCATGTAGCCTTCATGTGACACCAGAATTACTCGACCTTGCCCATAATAGGCACCAGCAATGAATGTTTTTCCATCTGGAGTGACTGCAATGGGAAATGCTAATGGTCCGTGCACCATCACCTCAGACGCTATAGCCCCACCTTGGACGTCGAACTCAGACACACCTTCTAGTAGGAACTTTAGGTCATCTTTAAAGTCCTTGCCTATACTGAAAAGTAACAATTGAAAACAGTTGGTGAAATGTATGTTTCTGAAAGAATGAGTAAAAATTAAGAATGTCTTCTGAACTTACGATACAGCAAGCCAATTAGAAGGGATGTTTCTTGGAACAGGAAAGATGCCAATTTCTCCACAGTGTTCTGAGAAGTAGATTCCTGCAACACTGCACACCTTGTTTCCTGGGAAGTTCTTTATGGTGTTTTCTTGCGGGTGGGTTGCAGCCCAATGCCAGGCCTGGCCAGCAATGATCAAGCCACCCCCAGCTTTGATGAATGCAATCAGATCCTTTGCACAGCTCTCAACACTGTAAGCATCTGTGATATATACAGCTAATCCTTTCCGAAAGTCTCCTAGCTCTGTCTTGATAGGGCAGTAGTTCAAGTTTTCAGCTACTGAACGGAAACTCTTCTGAATCCCTACAGAGCCAGAATCACCAGTACGTGGCATGAGCCACTTTATGGCATTCTCTATCAGGACAGGGAAGCGTGTTAGGTATTCCTCATGTCCCAACACCACCACACGTCCCTGACCATAATGAGATGCAGCCATCAGCACCTGACCTCTTGGATTCATGGCAAGTGGAAAGGCTTTTTCACCTATTAGTACAAGATCACTGGGCACTGCTTTCCCTTGGAAATCAAGCTCCTGCAACCCATTCATGATTGTGTAGTAGTCCTGTTCACGTGCCATGGTGGATTAGTAAGTCAGTTCAAAACAATCACTCTCAACCAGTTTTACAGGGTATGAGCACTGGGTTTGTGAGTAAAATTTCAGTCCTACACAAAAACAGAAAATCAAAGAATAAGAAATCAAGTTGCATAAATATTGTAATGGTAAAGACGTTTTTCATTAATTATACCACTTAACATGGTATACAAAAGTCTGAAACAATTCTAATCACAATTTCAACTTCATATCCTTTCCCAATTATGACTTCATGTGTAACAATTCCGATTCACATCTTAAAACTGACTTGGCATCACATAATTTCCACTTAATTCTAAAAGGAGCATTCTTTGTACACACTCACCTTCATTTGGAGATGCAAAAAAGTTCTTCCTCGCCTTGACTATGTTTAACTACTGTGAGAACGAGTTTGGGGCTTTGACAATGTCTCGCCTACAAGGAGCACACCCAATGAACACGCCCATGAATATACCTTTTTCATTTTGTTTGTTCACCCAGAAACCAGTCGACCACTCCCTCTACAGTATTCAACATTTTTAAATTAAATTAACTAAATTAAATTGAAGCTATCCATTAAACATATTACAAAGTAATATATTTCTGATTTTGTTTAATTTTTAATAAATCACTAGAAAATCTGAATTATTATTTAATATTCATTGACAGTGGGAATGTAGGCTATGATAACTCAAGTGGATTTTTTTTCTTTTTTGATGGCAGAGTGGGTTCTTGGGTAAAAAAAAACAACAACAAAAAAAAAAAAAACCCAGGTGTGACCATCTACATTTTACAAGTTTTTCCCACATCAGTCCTAAAAGTATAGTTCAGAAAAGGTCTTCAAATTAATGTCTTTTTTTATTTTTTAGCTCTTGTTAAAATGTCATCCCCCCCCCCCCCCCATTAAGATGTTTTCATTAGAGTGTATTATCATTATAATAGCCTTTCAAGTTTGGGATCAGTAAGATTTTTCATGTTTGTAAAAGAAGTCCCATATGGTCATCAAGGCTGCATTCATTTGACCAAAACTACAGAAAAACAGTTAGATTATGAAATGTTTTTACAATTTAAAGTACTATTTTAAGCTTCAAAACATAGTTTTATTCCGGTGATGGCAAAGCTGAATTTTCAGCATAATTGCTTGTCTAAAGTGTCACATGATCATTCTAATATATTGATTTATTATCAAAATTGGAAGGAGTTATGCTGCTTCTTTATTTATTTATTTAGGAAATTGTAATACTTTTTTAACAGGCAAAAACAATCATTCTAACAATAATTGTAAAGTTTTGAAAGCCATTCTAAATGTCCACACCATCTAACAGCACAGAGAAACAATGTCAATGAAATCACTTTGAGAATTATTTATTTCTAGCTCATGAACAATAAAAACATTAATAACCAATCTTTACTACTACTTAAGCCCACAATTTTACAGTGCTAAATTTACCTGCAGTAACTCTGGTAATGCAAAAAATATCCACCTCTAGTCACGCCCAATGATTTGTAAGCAACACAATGAATGTCCCTTTTCAACATCGGACATATTATTTACGTGTCAGAGCAGTAAAGCGTGTACAACAAATGAACCGCAAGACAACTGGTTAGCGCTATTTTACAATATTGCGTTTTTAGCCAAATCATGGGGGTTAGATGGAAGTATAATTTTGGGGGACTTTGTAGATACACGCAGACTGCGCAGGTTGTACAGTTGAGCCCTCTGGCGTTCATTATCTTTACACAAGACACATTAAAGGATGTATTAAAAAAACAAAGTTAACGTATGTAACGTTAGCTAATCAGGTATTTGTAATATACATATTCATAATATTAAATATTCATCATTAACTCAAACAGTACGTGTACGGTAACGTTAGCATGTTAATTTAGCATTTAATTAGGCTGTTTGAATCTTAATTGTTCTTACCGTAACTTCTCCTGGAGTTCATCTGTTGTCGTCCGTGAATGGAGGTGCAGTGCACACTAATAAGTGTGAATGGAGCTCAGGAAGAGCTGGGAGATGGTCGAGCTTTAAATTAGGTCGAGGTCCTGAAACCAGAAACCAAAAGAAGTGCTCAAGGCATCAGGGTGGGTTTTAAGGTCACATCACACCCATCACAGTTATACAAAGGTTGCACGTGTCACGCTTGTTTCTGTTCACAAAGAAACACGGAAGCGCGTCTCTTCCTGACTAACTTGTGGGCCAACTATGGAAATCCAGGAGGTTATGGTTACGCAGGTAAAACCAACACATCAAAGGTTTCAGAAAAGAATTTCAAAACGTTGTTATTTATAAAATGTATCTCTCAGTGAATGTTACAGTTTACTGGGAGATACAATTTAATAAACAAAAACGTTTTGAAATTATTTTCTAAATATACAAAAGCAAGTGAGTTCAAACCTTTCTGTGTTTCCACAGCTTGGGCACAACCTTCTTACCTGGACGGTCAGTGTTTGGGACGTGGAGCCTCTGGATGTCTGATAACTGGTTGCACACTGCACCTGTTCACTGTGGAAATATCTGGAAATTCACACGAAATCCCCTAAAAGCCATTACAATTCAGACTAGATATATGACCCTGGACCATAGAACCAGGTGCTGGGCTATATTTGTAGCAATAGCCAAAAATATATTGTATTGGTCAAAATTAGAGATTTTTCTTTTATAACAAAGTAAGAATTGTGTTCCATTAAGATGTCTTGTAAATGTCATACCATAAATACATCAAAACCTTTTTGATTAGTAATATGCATTGCTACTTCATTTGGACATTCTTAAAGGTGATTTTCTCAGTATTTAGATTTTTTTTTTTTTGCACCCTCAAATTCCAATTTTTTTTAATTGTTGTATCTCTTAATATTACCCTATCCTAACAAACCCTACATCAATGGAAAGCTTATATATTCAGCTTTCAGATGATGTATAAATCTCAGTTTCCAAAAATTTGCACTTTTTGTGGTCCAGGGTCACATATATATCACCCTTCCAGATTGAACGTGTAAGCGCATTTCATTGACGTCAGATTTTTTTTTAGTTCCATTTTCATCACTTAAGTAGAGTTTGGTGATAATAGATATAGTATAATTTATATAACAAAGTTTTACAAAAGAAAACTATAATCTTATATAAATATATAATCTTCTGCAAGTTTGTCTGAGAGCTTGTATAGTATCACTTAACCAAGGCTTTCTTAGTTTTTACACGTTTCACCTTCAAAGGTGCAGTAGAGTCTAAAATATTTAAAACAAACATAGTTAAAAGAACACAGTAGAGGCTCAGGAACCAAATATAATGGAGGATTTTCAAAGGTAGAAATATTATGATTTCTCAAAAATGCCCTAGAAAACTCGCTATAATCACACTAGATTTCAACATCCGACACAAACGTGTCGGTGGGCAAGATCTAACAGGCTGATATGGGCGAGAAAGAACTGGATTGTGTTCAGAAAAGGTTGCAACACAAACATTCACATAACCCAAAGAAATACCATAAGATAAAACTAAACCCAATGTATAGAAACAGTTTTGAAGAATAAATAGCTTGTGTTAAAAGTCTTTAGGAGTTTCAAAATATATGAATTTTAAAAGTATTAATAGTGAAAAATGTATGCTTTTTAATGAAAAAACACTTTTATCATTATAGAAATTATTATTATTTTGTTAATTAAAATAAAATATATCTTGATAAAAAGCATAAACTTTTAAATTTACATTAGAAATATTGCTTTAGCAAGTAACTAAAATGATCTAAGTTTAAGTATTAAAATTACTAAAACTAAAAGGTGCTGTTTAATCCACTATTCCTTTGTTTTATGTTGAACTGAATTTGCAGCATCAGTACATTTGACTGTTTGTCTAGTGTAAATGTTTGTAGTTATTTTTGCTTTTGTAGCACAATTCTTGGTCATATTTGGGTCTTTTTAGGTTGTGTTTTTTCACTATTCAGATGGGTATGTCTGGAGGCAAACTCAGACCGGAAGTGTTCAAGTCAAAAGTTGAGGATATTCACACATTTCTGCAGTTGCCCATCCAGGTTAATGACACGTTGGATTTTTTACACACAGTGCCATTTGGGCCAAATTTTGGGTCGATAAGATTTTTAAACCACTTCAGAAGGAAGTCTTTTATACTGACCAAAGATGCATTTACTTTATATTTCTATATATTAAACATTTGTTTACTGATTTGTTTACATTATGTAAAAAAAAGTGTTCTATTAGAGAAACCTGTGTATATTAAGATACTGGAGTGTTTTTGCAGGCAAATGGTTTCAGGTACTGTAGATGTGTCACGGAGCTTTATATGTAGGAGGTGAGCTCAATCAAGTTATTTCAATGATCAGTGTTTGTGATTAGCACTCCAGACATGAATGTTTTAATACTGAAAAGTATTATTTTAGCAGTGTTTTATTTATCTTTTTAAATATTATTTTAGAGATCTGTTGAGTAGCTCTGAATCTTCAAGCTAAATATACAATTTATTGATTATTTATAAATGACAATATAACAGAAAAATGTTTATGATTATTTGACATCAAAAGTTAAGCTTAAAATATATGTTCTATATCACTTGAAACTAAATAAATAAATAAAAAAAATTAGTCAAACACTTTGTTTTGATAACAACTGTATTATTTGTTGCTCAGGGCGAGAAGGCAGATGGTCGAGCTTTAAAGTTAGGTCGAGGTCCTGAAACCAGAATTACAGAAAAGAAGTGCTCAAGGCATCAGGGTGGGTTTTAAGGTCACATCACACCCATCACAGTTATCCAAAAGTTGCACGTGTCACGCTTATTTCTGTTCATAAAGAAAAACAGAAGTGCCTCTCTTCCTGACAGTCAAACTTTTGGGCCAACTATGGAAATCCAGGGAGGTTCTGGTTACGCAGGTAAAACCAACACATCAAAGGTTTCAGAAAAGAATTTCAAAACGTTGTTATTAATAAAATTGTCTCTCTCAGTGAATGTTACAGTTTACTGGGAGATACAATTTAAATAACAACAACGTTTTGAAATTCTTTTCTAATACATAAATATACAAAAGCATAAGTGAGTTCAAACCTTCCTGTGTTTCCACAGCTCGGGCAAAATCCTCTCTTACCTGGACGATCAGTGTTTGGGACATGGAGCCTCTGGATGTCTGATAACTGGTTGCACACTGCACCTGGTTAATCAGCCCCACCTGTTCACTGTGGAATTAACTGGAAATTCACATGAAATCCCCTAAAAAGGCATTAAAATCCAGATGTTCTATATCACTTGAAATAAATAAAAAATAGTCAAACACTTTGTTTTGATAACAATTGTATTATTTGTTTACAGCACATGCTGCAAAATGACCCAATATACCAGGTTGCTATGCCCAGTCATGTTTTTCCTTGCTGTACTGATAGGACGTCCTGCTCACTGGGCACCAGGAAAAAAGAAGAAATTAACTGCATTCTTCATTACACATTATTCAGAATGGCTTTCTGTGAGTTACTTGTTTTACATTAATAAGTATTTAAGTAAATAAAGTGCAATAGCTTTACTTTATTTTGTCCACAAGGAGGCGCAATAGTGCTGTCTTGTGCCATTTTACTATATAAAAAGGGGGAAGTTTTACAGCCTTCCACAAAATGATTTATTTTCTTCTCCCTTTCTCCAGTTCAGCTTGCCAGAATTTGACTGCTTCTTTTTTCATGTAGATATTTTATACCTTTAACAATACTGTTTAAAGAGGGGGGGGGGGGGGGTGAAATGCTATTTCATGCATACTGAGTTTTTTACACTTTTAAAGAGTTGGATTTCCATGCTAAACATGGACAAAGTTTCAAAAATTAAGTTGTCCGTTTGAAGGAGTATTTTTGTTCCAAAAATACTCCTTCCGGTTTGTCACAAGTTTCAGAAAGTTTTTTTCGAGAATGGGTCTGTATGATGTTAATGGAGCGGAATTTCCTTATGGGTCCTATATGGGTCCTAAGGGCACTTCTGCCGGAAGAGCGCGCGCTCCCGTAGAGTAGAATTGGGCAGAGACATTCACTGCTCAGAGTGAGAGCGTCGCGAAATGTCACAAAAGAAGTGTGTTTTTGGTTGTGAGGGCAAGACAACCCTGCACAGATTACCAAAAAAAAATATTAAGGGACCAGTGGATGGAGTTTATTTTTACAGAGCATCGACGGAGTTGTGCAAGTGTTTTTATTGGTTCCCTGCATTTCGAAGATGCTTGTTTTACAAACAAGGCCCAGTTTGACGCCGTATCGTTTATATGTTTAATGCAGTCCCAACGAAAAAGGGTCACGATCGTGTGTGGGAACCACAGGCAGTGAGTAAAACTGCTTCAAATATCTCTGTGTTGTTAACTTAGCTATCAGCGCGTAAGCACATCAACACATCACATACCACATATAGACGTCCTGCTGTAGTCATTGCTGCTGCTGCTTTCGTTCAGTTTCAGCTTGGGGATTGGATTCTGGATCATAAATAAACGGCTGAATCTGACTGTAAGCCATGGTTTGTTTTGGATGTTTTTTTTCCCTCACGGTAATGTCTTAACTTCCAAACACTCTCAAAGCAAAAGCCTACTCGCGCTCATGATTCTTCAGCTCCGCCCACATGTCACGCCTCCAGACGCTCGTGTTTTTCCGAAAAAAAACGGCACAGACTATTTTTCTCATATAGATATAATAAAACTAAAGACTTTTTGGAGATATGAAGGATGCAGTACTACTCTATAGGTACTCAAGATTAACAGGAGATTGAGTGAAAATGGGCATTTCACCCCCCCTTTAAAAGTTTGAGGTCAAAGTATATATATATATATTGTGACAAGTGTCCCGAGGGCTTATCAGCGTCGCGCTGGCAACAGCGAAGACACATCTGTGCCTACTCATCATGGGCTGAGCGGCCACACCTGCGTGTCATCAGCTGCTGCCCATATAAACCCAGCAAGCGGGCACAGAGGTGAGAGATGTCTCCACAAGAATCGGCTAACATTGTCTTTTCCTTAAGCCCTAGACAGCAGCGTGTGACCGCCAGCCCCAATGCCACAGGAGAGCATGGACCCACACTGCCCTAGAGCACTGACAGGGTGAGTTAACTGCCACAACTGAGAACCAAGACACAATAAGTTGATCTAGAAGAGCAGGATATCAAGCTGGTTTAGAAGCTTTGGAGGAAAACATCTAAACGTGTATAATGACTTGTTTTAACTGTTTTATTGTTGTGACGTGCACATGAACTCTAAGACATACTTGGCTTCTGGCAGCAGTGTGTTTCAGCCTGTGAACATGCTCTTTTTTCAAAACAAATGCTTATTTCAAATCTGCTATGGCACCAGCAATAATTTTTTTCCAAAGATATATATGTCAGACAAAGCATAGTGCTTCCTAAACATGTATCACTTTGTCACGCTGCACAAAACACACTACCAAACAGCTGTCTATTCTGCTTACATATTTCAGCCAAGCAATGGTGGAGGTAGAGAGAAGCACTGTTTTATAGAGGTGACCTGATAACTTCATGTTTTCATAAATGCCAGATATTTATTTATGTGGAAAGCTGTATTTTTACATGGTATTTTTTTTTTTTTAAACCGGTAAAATTAAGTCTTCACTCCTGTTGACCATTTAAGGGTCTGAAGTCATAGTTTCATTAAGATCAGATAACATTCAACATTTTTACACTTAGTGATAACATACTATTTTAACTAATTATTTATTACTCATTTGTTCTTGTTTTTTCAGTACTCAATCTAAAGTGTTAACTATTCATCTTTTGTAAATGTTTATAAAAGTTTCTTAATCATTAATCACTTAAAAGAAGTCATCTCAATGGGAAAATGTGTCTCAAATGTCCTCAATTCACCCAATTTACACATCTTAAATCATTTATTAAATATTTGTTCATGTTTTTGCAGTAGCCAGTCTAAAGTGGAAACTATTCATCATCTCTAAATGTTTAAAAATTATTACTAATCAGGCAATACTTTTATGGGCACTGGACTTTTAGCTGCTGTAACAACATCTATTTATAGGGATTTGTAGTTAAATGCTTCATAAAGACATAACACACATTGCAATTTGGGTGCAAAACTTGTTTTATTGAATTAAAAAAACACTTATATTAGTATACTATTGTCAGACACAGACGAGGACACAGAGGATTCAGTGAAACAGTATTTAATGTGAATCAGAGGTTTCAGACACAGGTGAATCTTGACACGTGGAGGACACAGAAACAACACAACTTTCCTTCAGGTGAGTGGTGGTGCAGACGGTGACTCAGACGAAGACGATGGTAGTAGAAGTTCCGATGAGGATGAAGAGGGGAAGGCAGATCAGGTAGGTAGATTAATGTCGTTCAGGTAAGTGAGGAGATCGGTGCAAGACCAGACACTGAGTGATGGTGACTGGTGGCTTTATATGTGGTGCTGGTGATGATGCACAGGTGTTTAGAATTCAGGTGATTGGGGACGAGTGGGTGTGGCGTAAGTGTTCGATCCTGGGAGTGTAGCAGGTGTGGTTGTGACAGTACCCCCTCCTCCACGGGCGGCTCCTGACGGCTGGGATCTTGTACGACGACGGGGTCTCCCTCGGCCACGGGGAGCGGGGCGGTCTGGATGGTCTCGGTGAAAGTCAGTGAGAAGGCTGGGGTCCAGGATGTCGTTGCGATTAACCCAGCAACGCTCCTCCGGGCCGTAATTCTCCCAGTCTACCAGGTACTCCAATTGTGGACCCAGTCGTCGAGAGTCGAGGATAGCTCTAACCCGGAAGATGTCGTTGTCTTCTTCGATGGCTGGAGGAGGAGGTACGGCATCATCACCAGGCTCTGTGGATGGAGGAGACAAGGGTTCAGTGAAGGGTTTGAGGAGTGAGACATGGAATGAGGGTGAGATGCGGTACTGTGCAGGTAGCTGGAGTCGATAGGTCACTTCATTCAGTTGCCGTTCAATGGTGAATGGTCCGATGTATCGGGGACTCAGCTTACGGCAGGGCAGCCGGAGGCGGATATCCCTCGTCGAGAGCCAGACTCGCTGTCCAGGTTGGTATTGCGGTGTAGGTCTTCGTCCGCTTGCTCCTTATGCCTCCGCACTGCCCGCTGGAGATGCAAGTGAGCCGAGTCCCAGACCCTCTCGCTCTGTCGGAACCAGTGATCTACCGCTGGGACCTCCGAGGGCTCACCTGACCATGGGAAGAGCGGAGGCTGGTATCCGAGGACGCATTGGAAGGGGGTGAGCCCGGTGGTGGATTGCTGGAGGGAGTTCTGAGCGTATTCGGCCCAGGGTAGGTACTGGCTCCAACAGTCCTGGTTACGGTGGCAGTATATCCTCAGGAACCTCCCAAGCTCCTGTATCTTACGCTCCGTCTGGCCGTTGGTCTGTGGGTGGTATCCGGAAGAGAGGCTGACGGACACCCCTAGAAGACGGAAGAAAGCGGACCAGACTCTGGAGATGAACTGGGGACCCCGGTCGGAGACGATGTCCTCAGGAATGCCAAAGTGGCGGAATACATTGTGGAACAGTGCCTCTGCCACTTCAAATGCAGTGGGAAGCCCTTTGAGAGGGATGAGTTTACATGACTTTGAGAACCTGTCCACCACTACCAGCACACAGGTGTAGCCTTGAGAAAGAGGGAGGTCAGTCATGAAATCTATACCTATATGGGTCCAGGGACGTTCAGGAATGGGCAGAGGCACCAGTTTACCCTCCGGGAGTCTTCTAGGGGTGTCTGCTATGGCGCAGACGGAGCATCCCTTGAGGTAGCGGACGGTATCCAGAGCCATCGATGGCCACCAGTAACGTTGTTGAAGGAGCGAGAGGGTCCGCCTCCTGCCTGGATGTCCAGATCCCGGAGAGGTATGAGCTAAGTCCAGGAGGGTAATCCGATGTTGAGGGGGGGGCGAAGAGTTTCCCTCCTGGACCTCCCGGCGGAGCTGGGTGTTGAAGGTTTTCTTGTTCAATCAGATGATCAATGTTCCATTGGATGGGACTTACAATCATGGTTGGAGGGAGGATTGGTTCCGGAGATTCGGGTTCAGGATCTGCTTGATGAAGACGGGAGAGGGCATCGGCTCTATTGTTCTGAGAGCCAGGACGGTAAGTGACCTTGAAGTTGAATCTCGTGAAGAACAGGGCCCATCTGGCTTGGCGATGATTCAGTCTCTTAGCTTCATGGAGGTATTCCAGGTTCCGGTGGTCTGTTACTACCTCGAAAGGGAACTGGGCTCCCTCCAGCCAATGACGCCATTCTTCCAGGATAGGACTGCTCCGACTCCGGTTGATGAGGCGTCCACTTCCACAATGAACTGTTGCTTAGGGTCAGGGTGGACCAGGATCGGAGCAGTCTTGAAGGCCCGCTTGAGTCGGTGGAAGGCTTCTGTGGCTTCGGGGTTCCAGGACAGAGACTTGGGCCGGTTCCGGATGAGAGAAGTTAGAGGGGAGCTGAGTAAACTGTAATCTTGGCTGAATCTTCTATAGAAGTTGGCAAAGCCCAGGAAGCGTTGGAGGTCTTTAATGGAACCAGGTTGAGGCCAGTGTGTAATGGCGTCCATCTTCCCCTGGTCCATCTTCACGCCTTGTGGGTCGATGATGTATCCCAGGAACTGGACTGAGGGCATGTGGAACTCACATTTTTCCATTTTGAGGTAGAGGTGGTGTTCCCGGAGTTTTCGGAGTACGAGCGTGACATGTTGGATGTGTTCCTCCTTGGAAGTGGAGTAGATGAGGATGTCGTCGATGTAGACAATTACGAACTGGTTAAGGTATTCTCTGAAGACTTCATTCATGTAATTTTGGAAGACGGATGGACTGTTGGATAACCCATACAGCATGACCCGGTATTCGTAGTGTCCGGAAGGGGTAATGAAAGCAGTCTTCCACTCGTCCCCCTTCCGGATGCGGATTAAGTTGTAGGCGCTCCTCAAGTCCAGTTTTGTGAAGATCTTGGCTCCGCGTAGTTGTTCTAATGCTGCTGGGACCAGGGGAAGAGGATAGCTGAATTTGATGGTTTGAGAGTTGAGGTGGCGATAGTCGATACACGGCCTAAAGCCTCCGTCCTTCTTGGCCACGAAGAAAAAGCTGGAAGCAGCAGGGGAAGTAGATGGTCGGATGAACTCCTGAGCGAGTGCTTCCTGTATGTACTCCTCCATGGCCTTCTGCTCCGGGATGGACAGTGGATAGACTCGTCCTTTAGGAAGGGTTGCTCCAGGCAGGAGGGCGATGGCGCAGTCCCATGGCCTATGAGGTGGAAGTTTCGTTGCCAACCGCTTACTGAACACATCCTGGAACGCCCGATATTCCGGAGGGATGACATGATCAGCCTCAGAGTCGGGGCTTTCCACTGATGTGGACTGGACCGGTAGGGATGACTTCTTCCCGGGAGGAATGACCTTGGGAATTTTAGTTGGGGGAGTGATACAGGTAGGATGACAGGATTGTCCCCATTTCAGGATCTCACCAGTGGGCCAATGGATGTGAGGTTGGTGTTGATTTAGCCAGGGGCGTCCCAGGATGATGTCTGCGGTGGATTCCTCCAGCACCATAAACGTAATGTTTTCCTCGTGCAGGAGTCCCACGCGGAGGATGATTGTGGGGGAGAAATAGTGGACACGACCCTTGCCCAGCGGTTTTCCCTGTATTGTTGTTATTTTGAGTTCGACGGGGCTTCGATGACGTTTGGCACTAGACGAGTTAATGTTTGCAGGTTGTTGAAGTTCCCCGCCGAACCGGAGTCGATGAGGGCTTGTACTGAAACGGAAGAATGGAGATGTCTTAGAGTAACCCAGGTTTTAGTCAAAGGAGCAGTTAGAGGTGGAATATGGATGGTACTCACCGCTGGGCATGGAGGTCGTACTGGACAGCATGGTAAGAGGTGTCCATCTCCCCCACAGTAGAGGCACAGCCCGATGTTAATCCTCCGCTGACGTTCCGATGTGGATAGATGGTTAGAATCCACTTGCATGGGTTCTGGTGCTGGAGGAGCGACAGATGGTATAGCGGGCGGAGGAAGTACAGCGGGAGTGAGCGGGTGACAGGCAGTGAGTCTCTGGGCAACTCTAATGGATTTTTGGATTAGACACTCAAGTCCCAGTGAGTCTTCATATACCACAATCAACTCTTGTACTCTGTCACACAAACCGTGGCAATATGAGCAGTTGATCTTGGACAGATAAGGCCGAAGTTTGATGACCAAAGACGGATTTTAACTGAGAACAGAAATTTGTTACCGATCCGATAGCTGAGGAGTTAGAGTCCCAGAGAGATTGAGCCCATTGAAGAGCTTTACCTGAGAGCAGGTTGATGATGAATGCGACTCGACTGCGTTCAGTGGTGAATAAATGAGCGTTGGATTCCAGGTAGAGGGAACACTGTAGTAGGAACCCGCTGCAATCCTCCGCCGAGCCGCTGTATGTCGCAGGTTTGGCCATGGGACTCGCAGGGGCAACTGAGGAAGTGACCGGCGGTGTAGCGGTGATAGTCGGAGCAGAAAGTTGAGTTTGTTGTAGTAGTGAGGACCGTACAGCGTGAACCAGTTCGGTGAAGGGATCCGCGGTGCGGTCCTCGCCTGTATCTGGAGAGCTCTGCATTTGGTCTGGTCTTCTGTCAGACACAGACGAGGACACAGAGGATTCAGTGAAACAGTATTTAATGTGAATCAGAGGTTTCAGACACAGGTGAATCTTGACACGTGGAGGACACAGAAACAACACAACTTTCCTTCAGGTGAGTGGTGGTGCAGACGGTGACTCAGACGAAGACGATGGTAGTAGAAGTTCCGATGAGGATGAAGAGGGGAAGGCAGATCAGGTAGGTAGATTAATGTCGTTCAGGTAAGTGAGGAGATCGGTGCAAGACCAGACACTGAGTGATGGTGACTGGTGGCTTTATATGTGGTGCTGGTGATGATGCACAGGTGTTTAGAATTCAGGTGATTGGGGACGAGTGGGTGTGGCGTAAGTGTTCGATCCTGGGAGTGAAGCAGGTGTGGTTGTGACAGCTATATCATTAAACATGGTTTTCCTTGAATCATACATCAGTAGGAGAATACATTTAAAAAAAAAAAAAACATAACCCTAACCTTGTTTCACACCAAGATAACAGCAAAATTGTTGTACATTAACAAAAGCTTTTAATTATTTTATAACATCTGTTAAAATCATTTGCAGAGTTTCAAGGCATGCATGGTCATAAAAATTCTAATTTGCATTAATTATCTGCTGATCATTAGGCAATGTTTAATAAGTTTTATAAACATTAACAAGCACATTGTCTCATGTTTCTAGCTATGTAAATATATATATTAACTAATGATAACGTAAAAATGTATATAATGTTTGTTAATTATTAATTAATGAAAGTTATTATAAAGTGTTACCCTTGAGTTTATTCATTCTGAAAATATGGAATTAAGAACTGTTGCTGATTCTCAACAAAGCACATTAATATTATGTTCTTATGCATACTGGACCATAGGATGGTCACTCCACTCAGGGAAATGAGAGATTTTCTCTTGTGTGCTGGTCTGGATGGGCCAACCCCACGCTTTGAAGAAGGGGCAAAGATTCAAGTTGACCACTTTGGAGAAGGTCTCAGCATACAGATTCATCTTGCCTGCATTGTCGTTTGGCACTCCATTCATATCATGGTAGGCAGCAAAAACTTTCTTGAAAGCATCCCAGCCAAATTTTTCCTGGAGCTGGAAAACATTAGATGCGATGATGGAAGATGAGAAAAAAAAATAAAAAAAATAAAACAATTAATATATATATATATATATATATATATATATATATTACCCCCCAGGGATCACAAATAATGGATTTAATTAATTAAACTATCTTTTAAATGATATGCAGTCTGTTCTCACCTGCATGTAAGTCTCAAGTGCCGTCCACACACTCCAGCTGTTTAAATCCTTACCGCCACTGCAATACTTTGTGGTACGAGCCTGGCGTTTTTCTAGAGTCATATTTGGATGAGCATTAGACCTATTCAAACCCAGCACTTCCTCGTGTACGTACACTGACCATAGTTTGCAAGTGCACTCAGTGGTGTGTGGAGGGAACTCCCAAACTCCACGCTGCTGGTTATGACCCAGCTCGTGAATGGGTCCCCACAAACCACTTTTATAGGCTTCCTGTACATTTACTAGTTCTGGGGCAGAGGTAGAGTGCATCATGATGGGATATCCAGCATGCATGAAACCTGCAAGGGGAAAAGGGGAACAGTCTTATCACCAGCACAGTGTGAGTGTAATTATTATTATTATTAGCATGATTCCGTTGTAATAGTGATGGTTCTTTTTATCAACTAACAAACTGTGAGTGTTTAATAGTAACACCAACCGTGAGAGATCTGAATATCTGCAACAAACCGCTCCTTACGGGGGAACTTGCCAGGCCTTGCTGCCAGGTCAGCAATGCTTCTCATAATGGTATCCCAAAGTTTAGCCACTTTATCAGGGCAGTCCAGATTCCTTATATATTCTGATTCTAAAGTTATGATGATGTTCTCAAATTCAAACTCCGCCCAGGGGGCAGGTGCCTGACGGATCCTGTTCACCCAGTCAGCCACACTGGTCTCTCCTGAGGGACAAAACATGTTAGCACTGCAAAGTTTTACTATACAACATTAAATGTTCTGTATAGAAACCTTAGTGTGATGCTCATTCAGAATTCTTACCAGACTTGAAATATGGAGCCTGTACTGAGACATGCACAACAATTTCCACCCCATCCACTTTGCTTTTAGGAGGTGCTATTAGGTAGATGAGCCCTCCCCATAGATTGCAGACTTGGACCATCTTTGTGTCCAAAGGGAATCGCTCATGGACCACAGGAGCCCGTTTCAGAACATCTAATCTATCAATGTTATCCGTTTGGCAGCCAAGCTGCACCTGCACAGTGTTACCCCCTCATGTTAATAACATATTCCCCAAGCCTATGAACAACAAGGCTGTATCTATCATGACAAGTATAGTTCATGCAGCAACTATACCATGATTGGATACATGTATAGACTTTATTCATCACCTGCCAATTTTTCCCAACAATCTCTGGAGGTACTGCAATGCAAGTCTTCATACCAGGAGAAAGATATAAGCCTGTGCTTATCCATTCTTCGTGAGCTGAAACAAATAAATGCATTCTTACTGTATAGTATTTAAGTATTTTGAAACTTAAACAAGAAATAAAATTTGGTGGGAAAACCTTTATACCTGCAGTGTTGGCACTGATCCGAACTCTTGCATTAGACACAGTCGGCAAGTTAGGTCTGTCCTTAATGATGTATGGAAGAAGGGCATCAGGATCAGGAGACACTTTGTATACCTCAGTTCCAACGTGGAGCATCAGGCGGTCTTTTTCACTCTGAACAGGGCATTTACTACACACTTGTGGAACACCTACCTCCTTCACTATGTCACTAAGAACTGCTACCATTGAAGTATAGGCAGCACTGTCATGAGATCTCATGCGAAGGTAACTGGCACAGTCATTGCCCAGATGTTTCAAGCAGCTCTGTTCATGATTCGTCAGTTCATGCCCCCGTCTTACATGCTCAGCAAAGCGATGTAGCATGCTACGAAAGTGGTACACCTCTTTAGACCTGTTCTCTATCTCTGGGGCTTTATATAACCCCCCACACAAAGTGTTGCCCAAGAGACAAAGACCCATCTTATTAAGAATGCGATTTCCTGCATAATCGGTCATCACATTGCAGCCACAGTGGGTCTGAGCCCAATACCAGGCATGACCTCCAATCATAAGACCTCCGCCTTCAGCAACAAAATCTTGGATCTCAGCACACTGGGCATCACTGTATGAAGTGCAAACATAGACGCTTAGGTCTTTTCTGAAACCAGTCAACTGACAATCTAAACCAGATTTGCTCAGTACTGTATGGGCTGCCTGTAGGCTGGGTATGATGCCAATAACACCCTTGCGACCCTCGTCAAGCCACTTGATAGCGCTGATCAGGAAAGTGGACAGAGAGTCCCGACCCATGTAGCCTTCATGTGACAAAAGAATTACTCGACCTTGCCCATAATAGGCACCAGCAATGAATGCTTTTTCATCTGGAGTGACTGCAATGGGAAATGCTAATGGTCCGTGCACCAACACCTCAGACGCTATAGTCCCACCTCGGACATCAAACTCAGACACACCTTCTAGTAGGAACTTTAGGTCATCTTTAAAGTACTTGCCCATACTGAAAAGTAACAATTTAAAACAGTTGGTGAAATGTATGTTACCTAAAGAATGGGTAAAAATTAAGAATGTCTTCTGAACTTACGATACAGCAATCCAATTAGAAGGGATGTTTCTTGGAACAGGAAAGATGCCAACTTCTCCATAGTGTTCTGAGAAGTAAATTCCTGCAACACTGCACACCTTGTTTCCTGGGAAGTTCTTTATGGTGTTTTCTTGCGGGTGGGTTGCAGCCCAATGACAGGCCTGGCCAGCAATGATCAAGCCACCCCCAGCTTTGATGAAAGCAATCAGATCCTTTGCACAGCTCTCGACATTGTAAGCATCTGTGATATATACAGCTAATCCATTCCGAAAATCTCCTAGCTCTGTCTTGATAGGGCAATAGTTCAAGTTTTCAGCTACTGAACGTAATTTCTTTTGAATCCCTACAATTCCAGCATCACCAGTACGTGGCATGAGCCACATTAGCGCATTCTTTATCAGGACAGGGAAGCGTGTTAGGTATTCCTCATGTCCCAACACCACCACACGTCCCTGACCATAATGAGATGCAGCCATCAGCACCTGACCTCTTGGATTTATGGCAAGTGGAAAGGCTTTTTCACCTATTAGTACAAGATCACTGGGCAATGGATTCCCTTGGAAATCAAGCTCCTGCAGCCCGTTCATGATAGTACAGTAGTCCTGTTCACGTGCCATGGTGGATTAGTAAGTCCGTTCAAAACAATCACTCTCAACCAGTTTTCCAGGGTATGAGCACTGGGTTTGTTCAACCAGAATTTACAAAGTAAATTATACTGAGTGGTTTTCAGTCCTACACAAAAACAGAAAATGAAAGAAAAATAAATCAGTTTGCATAATTTTTTTAACTGTAAATACATTTTTCCTAAATTATACAATTTAACATGGTATACAAAAGTCAAAAATTCAAATCACAATTTCAACTTCACATCCTTTCCCAATTATGACTACCTGTGTAACAATTGCTATTACTATTTAATTACAAAATAAATTGAACTATAATCAGTTACAGTTACTAAGAAAAATGTGTAATTAAATTACAGTTACTTATGAAAATGTTAACAATTACAAAGGGGTTTACATTTTAATATTTACACACATCCACATACAGATTTAATTGATTCAAAGATTAAAAATTTCAGTGACTATTCTGAGACATATCGCCCTATAATTTTCTGTGATGCAGAAAACACAGTCTGGTTCGTAGAATCCAGTCATAAAAACAGAATTCCTATTGCCTAACGTGGACGGAATATGCCGCATTTTGGACAAATACATCAAAAGTAGTTCAGTACACTTGAATCAAAATGTGATATGGTCTAGTGTCTGTGAATATTAAGCCGCAAAAAGACAATATATGAATCCTGCAGATTCTGTGTTTGTGGATATCAGGCACGGACTGGCCATCGGGAGAACTGGGACAATTCCTGGTGGCGTGGCAGCCGATTTGGCCCACTATTTTAGTATTATCATTGTATGATTAACTGACTATATGTCTAAAGGATTCTTTTTTCGAGTTTAACTGCTGCAAATAAATCAATAATCGCACTTTGCTGGGACGGTAAGGGAGACATCTTAAGACTGTGATTACATATGCAACAAATAGTCATGATGGAATGCTCCTTAGCTAGATTTAATAAAGCTAAACCAACAATGGTACAGGCCTGGCAAAGAGCTGTTAAATCTATTGGTGACCTGTTCTTTAGGTAGTGAGATGTAGATGTATCTCTTTAGAACTGAGAAGTATCCATATCTAGGGTATTATTATGTTATATAAAGTATTCATCTTCTATGCAAGTAGTGCTGACAGATCTTGTTTCTTATCTCTGTTTTGTTCAGTTTTCATTGATTATGGATATGTTTGTGTTAAAAAAAAACCCCAACAATATAAAATTTGATATTTTATGAGGATTTATTTTAGGTGTTTTTGTTTATACAGGACAGTACAGAAAGCACACAAGTGGGAGAGAGTGGAGGGGATGGCGTCTGAAAGCACCTAGTGCTGGGACTCTTTCAAGGGTTACCAAAATAAAAGATCAACTGGTTTCAGTTATAAAAGTACAAGGGTTTCTCTTGCAAGTGCAGCACAAAATTTGCATATTATTAAAAAAAAACATTGGTGGTCTCATATGGTGCATCCAAAGAGATTATTATCACATTATCACATTATTATCGACGACTGATGACTCTGTGTCCTGGGTGATGTCAGAAATGAAGGAATGGGGCATTTCCGGTGAGGCCCCTGAAGCAGCCCCTCCCCTTGGGTGCCAAAGTCAGATAGTGAACTTAAATCCGTCCTTGCAAAGTCTGTGGAAGATCTGGGCCTCTAGTTGTTGGCTCCAGACGAGCCCGTCCATGGCTTACTTGATGAGTGGTTTGTGCCAGAGACCTGCCAGCAATCCTCTCGCCAGTGCCCAGCCCAGTTCTTGCCATACACATCAAGCTTACCAAGACGTGGCGTGCCCCCTATTCAGCATAGTTAAACCCCTCCACTGCAGCAGTTCTCGCCACCATTGACGGCGATGACGAAAGAAAATAGGGCAAACTTATCCCCCTGGAGGAAGCAATCACCAAACACATATGTGCCCACCATCTGCCCTTGGCTTAAAGGGCCATGCAGAGCATCCATCCAAGCCCTTCAGGACCACCCCGGCCATCGCCAGTAGGGTTTATGCTGCATACAATGGCGATCCTCCAAGTGTTTCAAGACAGACTTCTCCGTAGCATGGATGAGTCTGGCCAAGAGCACCAGGAAGCCTTTAAGGAGCGAACATATGTGGACATATCTGGCTGGACACAGCAACATATCTGGCTCTGCACGCTACAAAGGCCACAGCACAGGCAAGACCATGGCCAGTCTGATGGTGCTGGAGTGCCGCCTCTGGCTAATGCTGACAGAGACCTGGGATGCCGAGAAAATGGCCTTCCTCGACTCTGCAGATTTGCTGGAAAGGCTATTTGGCTCCTCTGTAAATGCGTTTACTGAATGGTTTACGGAGGCTTAGAAGATGTCACAGGCACTGCGTCATTTCCTTCCTAAAAGCACTGGCACCATGGCTGCAGGCCACCAGAAGAGCCCCTCTGCTCAGCCTGCAAAGCCAGCTCAACGTGGCACGTACCCCAATATTTTACCTCTGTGATAGCGGACCCACATACTCTGAGAGAGGATAAGGAAATTCGCTCTTTAACCACAAACAGCTCGTTCAGCTCTCACCCGGGAAGGCACTATGGAAATACTACACTCAGCTAACAGTGAGTCAGGCTTTTTCAGTTGCTATTTCCTATTTCATTGATTTACAAAGCACTTTGTGTTTTGAGTTTTCGAGCTTAATGACTGCAAGGTCATTTTGAAACCGAGACACGGCTATATTCCTAAAGTGCTCTCTACTCTTCTACGGTCTGCAAGTTATATCCACTCTGCAGATGGCGAGCAGGGACAGAACACTTTCTGCCATGTTAGGTCTCTGTGAGTCTATGTGGAACATAGGCAGTCTGAACAACTGTTTGTTTGCTTTGAAGGCTGCCAGAAGGGTCTTCCAGTTACCAAGCAAAGACTGTCTCTCTGGATTGTTGATGCAATAGCTCTGGCTTACGCATCGGAAGAATTGGAATGACCTATTGGTGTGAGAGCCCACTTCACAAGGGCAGTGGCCTCCTCATGGTCGTGGTCCAGTGGTATATCCATCAGTGAGACTATAACTCAGACATCCCTGCCCTGAAGGCACAGATTCTATCCGTCTAACCTCCCCTTGTGGGAAGTGGTCTCTCATGCACTCAGCTAAGCTTGAGGCAAGATAATGCCCAAGTCCCTTAGGGCCCTTATTAGTGCTCTAACACTGGGCTCGCAGAGCAGCATGTGATTGTTGCTTGTAGTGCGGTGTGATTGGATTCGTTCCCATATATAACGAGAGTGAACATTTGAAAGGGAATGCTTTTGGTTACCTAACCTTGGTTCCCTGAGATAAGGGAGCAAGTGTTATGTAACTTGCCGCACTACAAGCTGCATGAATCGATGATCATCCCTTCAGTCAAATCATCAATCATCCCTTATCTCAGGGAACCGAGGTCACATTAAGAAACCAAAACGATCCGCTGATTCCATGAATCCGCTCAGTGTTTTCCTGCCATTCCACAGCATCAATCACAACTTGTGTGCCGCTCTCTGGATTAGAGACCACAGGTCTCAGAGCTCGTTCCTTATCAGGTAGATGCATTACAATCCACATTACAGTCAGTGGATGATTCGCTGAATTAGTCATTTGGTAGTTTGTTTTTATTTTTCTGACGTTAAAGTAATAAAAAAGTGATTACTACAAAATATCCAAGTTCTTAGAATTAGAATGTCTAACCAAATTGTAATACCCGATCAGATAACATAAATAACACCAAATCTGCTGTTGATGGCACACTTGAGAGAAAGAGTGAAGGGAGGCTGCTAAAGGCAGTTCAACATTGCAAACATGAATTCAAAGCTCCAGCAAGCCAACAGATAAATCATCATGTAGAATATTTAGTAGTTTTTCGAATGACCCGAGATGGTGGCGTGTACAGATCGCGAGGCTCAGCGTCTCTCAAGTTTGTGCTATTTTGCAGTATTATCTCGAGTCTGTTCATTCTGAACAGCTTTGCTTTAACATCCTACACCCGACAGAAGCTTTTGGATATCGGTGAGGACTTTTCCATCAGTTTTATCACCAATCTTTGACTCCTTTCTTAAGATCGCCAGAACAACTGAGGCTACGCACTCTACCCGGCTGGGCGGAAGTGCTCGCAGGTCGCGTCGTCGCGGAGGTCTAAGAGCTTAGCTAAAGCTAACACAGCTTACAGCTCTCTTTACCCATAGCATTTTCCTCACTAATGTGCGGTCACTGGTGAACAAAATGGATGAGTTATGACTTTGCATCACCCACAGTAAGAGACCTTTGGACTGCAATGTCATGGTTTTCACAGAAACATGGCTACACAGCAACATACCCAATAATGCTATTGAGCTAGCTGGACGTTACACCGATAGACAGGCCGAAAGACAGATAGACAGACAGACAGACAGATAAACAGTCAGACAGACAGACTGACAGAGAGTAAGAAATAAGTATGTCTGTGATTTTGTAACTGTTAGGTGTTGTTAAGGCAGATATATTGGAGGGGGGGGGTAAGGATGGTTGAAGGGGAGGGTTGGAGAGGGGGTGAGTGGGATGCACGTGGTTTACATCAGCTGTTGAATTTGTAGAAAGGTTATGAGAGGATTCCAGGTTTGATTTAAAGGCAGATATATTGTTCTTTTTAGGAGTTATGGTTTCTTCTGTCAAAATGAATTCTGTAATTAGGCTAATCCAATGGGAAAAATGGCAAAGGTATTTTGATATCCAGTTTTGAAAGATAATTTTTTTTAGCGATTGCTAGAGAGACAAGTACTGGGGTTTTGTATTTGGGAGGGATAGAGGTTTCTGAAGTGTCTCCCAGGAGACAGAGTGCAGGAGACAGTGGGACTCTGCAGTCCAGGATCGAAGATAGTGTGTTGGTTAATGTGGTCCAAAGAGAGTGAACAGGCTGGCAAAGCCAGGTTGTGTGGAGATAGGTGTCTGTGCTCCCGGAGGTGCACTGTGATCAGATGTCTGTGTCAGATAATTTAATTTTAAATAGTTTACTCTGAGTGATGTGAATTCTGTGGATGGTATTATATTGTATGAGTTGTAAATTGGTGTTGGTGGTCATAGTAAAGGTGTTCCTGCAGATCTGTGTCCAGAAATCCGGGTCGGAGGATAGCATGAGGTCACTTTCCCATTTCCCCTTGGGCAGGGTTATTGTGGGGTTAGATGAAGTGATGAGGCTGTAGAGTTTAGATATAATTTTAGAAGGCTGTAGGGTGTTAGTTAGAGTTATTTTGCTTTGAATTAAAAATGTAAGCTGTTGGTAGTGGAGAAATTGGTCTCTCCCAATCCTGAATTTCTGGACAATTGAGGGGAATGACATTAATTTAGGATTTTCAAATAAGTGGTGAAGGTGGGTGATGCCATTTTGTTGCCATTTGGGGAAGTGGATTGGTTTATTGTAAAGACGGAGGTCAGGGTTGTGCCAGTTGGGGTTATACCTACATGGAGTTTGGGGTGATTTAGTGATTTTGTTGGTTTTCCACCAGGCTGACAGAGTTGTTGCTATTGTAATGTTGTGATAGAAGTCTAGGTCTGTGATTGAGTTGGGGGAGCACAAGTATTGCTCAAGATCAAGCCATGGGTCGGAATGTGTCTGTTGTGGAGTCCATTTATATAGGTATTGTAATTGGTTTGCCAGGTAGTAGTGCATGAAATTTGGTGCTTCAAGTCCGCCTAAGTGTTTTGCGTTTTGGAGTGTTGTAAGTGCTATCCTTGTTTTTTTTATTTTTCCAGTAGAAGTGAGTGGTGATGAAATTAAATTTTTTGAACCAATAGTCTGTCGGGGTAATTGGGATAATTGAAAATAGGTAATTGATCTGGGGGAGTATCTTCATTTTGATTGTTGCTATACGACCTGAGAGTGTGAGTGGGAGCTTGTTCCATCGTTTATAATTATCTTCTATTTTCTTCAGGAGTGAGGCATAGTTTAGGTTGTATAGCTCTGACAGCCTGGGGGAAATTGATATACTTAAATACTTGATGTTACCTGTGTTGAGTGGAAGGGAGGGGTCATGAGCTGCAGAGTCCACATCGTCTCCTAATAGCGGAAGTATGGTTGATTTATTCCAGTTGGTTTTGTAGTGAGAGACTTTTGAGAATTTGTTGATGACATTGAATACTTCGTTAAGTGATTGGGATGGAGTTTGTAAGTATAATAGTAAATCATCTGCATATAGACTAATTTTGTGTTGAGAGTTGTTGACTTGGATTCCTTTAATTTTGTTGTTTTGGCGTATTGCTGCTGCGAGTGGTTCGATGAATATGGCAAAGAGGGATGGAGAGAGTGGGCATCCCAGTCTGGTTCCTTGGTGCAGAGTGAAGCTTGGTGAAGTGATCCCATTTGTGATGACTGCGGCCTTTGGAGAAGTGTATAGTGTTGTTATCCATTGGATGAACGACTCTCCAAAACAAATTTACGGAGGGTGGTGAATAAAAATGTCCAGTTGACCTTGTCAAATGCTTTTTCTGCGTCTAGTGATGCAACTATAGTTTTTTTGTGACTGTCCTTGTGCAATGCTGATGAGATTGAAAAGTCTGCGGATATTGTCTTTTGCATTTCTATTTTTGATGAAGCCTGTCTGGTCTGGGTGAAGTAATGAATGCATAACTGTTTCAATCCTGGGAGTCTTTGTAATAATTTTCAGATTAGTGTTGATTAATGAAACTGGGCGGTAACTAGAGGGATGTGTTGGGTCCTTGTTGGGTTTCAGAAAAACAGTAATGAGTGCTGTGTTCATATGTGTGGGAATGGTACATGTAGTTTGGATTTCTGTGAGTAATTTATTAAAAGTTGGAGATAAGATGTCCCAAAAGTGTTTGTAGAATTCTGCCGGTAGTCCATTGTGTCCAGGCGATTTATTGTTTTGCATGCTTTGTAAGGCTTTGATAAGTTCTTCAGGGGTGATGGATTGTTCTAAAAAGTTAGCTTGTTCTGTGGTTAATGACGGAAGGTCCAGATTGTTAAGAAAAGAGTCAATTTCAGATTGTAGAGGTTGGGTGCCGTTAGTGTACAAAGAACTGTAGAAATGGCGAAAAGAGTTATTGATTTCTTGAGGATCCTGTGTAGTTTTGCCTGTATTGTCCAGAATTGATGGGATGAGTCATTTTTTCTTTTTTGTATTGTAACATGTTTGCCAAATACTTACCTGCTTTATTGCTGAGGTGAAACTGATCATATTTGAGTTGCTGTATACAGAACTGTGTTTTTTTGTTTATGATACTATATAATTGAGTCCTAAGTTGCTTGAGTTCAGTTTGTACTTCTTCAGATGGGGCGGTAAACTGTAGATTGCTAAGCAGTTTTATTTTCTGCTCAAGAGTGTTTTCCAATTGTTGTTGCTGTTTTTTCTTGTGTGATGAATATGATATAATTATGCCTCTCATCACTGCTTTGCCCGATTCCCAAAGTGTTGATGGTGAGATTTCTGGAGAGTCGTTCATCTCCAGAAAGGATGCCCACTCTCTTTTTATAAGGGTGGTAAAATTGGGGTCTTCTAGTAGAGAATTGTTGAAGCGCCATCTTGTAGAGGTTTTCTTTTGTGCTGGGATGTTTAATGTTAAAGATACAGGGGCATGGTCACTGATAATAATTAAATGGATAGTATTTTCTAATATTTGTTGAATTAAGAAGTTGCTAACCAAAAAAAAATCTATTCTAGAGGAAGAACAGTGGGCTAAAGAGGCATATGAATATTCTCTTAGCAGTGGGTTTCTTGCTCTCTAGCTATCGCCAAGGCCATAATCCGTCATGTATTGTTTAATTACTTCCGATGAGTGACAAGTTCTTCTGTTTACTGTGATTATGTGTACGGTCAAATAATGGGTTGAGAACAGTCACGGTTGGATCACGGTAGAGTGTTCCATCCACATAAAGTTTGTCTACCGATAATTTAGCTCGCTTTCCTTCTTCACGGAAACGCTTCATCATCGGGACTAGTTTTCATCTGCGATCTTGAATTTGTTTGGGGAACTGATTGTACATCCCATACGTGGTGTTCTTCAGTTGATTTCCTCTGCTTTTAACGAGTTCTTTGTGATTCTATTTTTCAAATTTAACGATTATTGGAGGTGGTTTTTTGGGTCTTTGGATGGAAGACGGTGAACTCGGTGGAAAGTTATTTCCTCAACTGTTGCTGCAGGCAGTTTGAGCGAGTCGTGCATGAACTCTCGTATTGCCTTCTCTGGATCGTCGGGTGTGTTTTGTGGAGGTATGTTTATTCCAGAAAATATGAGATTATCGCACATGCTGCGACACTGGATGTCCAATATGGTTTCTTGCATAATTTGATTTTCTTTGGTGAATTTTGTGACTTGAGTGGAGAGGTGTGATGCGTTTTTTATTATTATTATTATTATCTAGCATTAGAGTTTCGATTTGGGATTGGGAAAATTCGAGACTAGCTTTCAGATCACGGATGTCTATATGGAGAAGTTTGAGTATGGCAAGTTTGGAGTATATCGATGCGAGTACACTGACCTCGACTGTAGTTTCTTCATCTGTTTCAGTGGATGAATCCCGTTTGCGTATTTTCTTGTTTGGTTCTGACATAATGTCCAGATTATAGAAATAGCTGTCAATGAAGTTGAACAGGTTATCCAGGTCTTGACAAGATTGGTTATCCAGTATGGTGAAGATTGTTTTGATAAATGAGTGAAGTTGATAGTAATCCAATGTTTGGGTTGCGTTTGCGTTCAGAGCGCTGCCATGTTGGTTCTCACCCACAGTCTCGCGATAGTCTCAGTCTTGACTCATCTCCCTCTCCCACACATCACGGATTGGTCATTTATGTCAACAAAGCTTGGTGTACGAACACTGTCATTGTTGGGAGACATTGCTCAGCTAATCTAGAGTTTCTCATGGTTAAATGTAGACCTTTTTTCTGCCGTGGGAGTGGTCACTTCCACCATAATAACCGCAGTATAAATTCCACCGGATGTTAATGCCAAGCTTGCTTTGAACTAACTACATGCAGTCATTACTAAACAACAGACTGCTCACCCGGAGGCTGCATTTATTGTCGTGGGTGATTTTAATCACTGCAAATTAAAGACAGTGCACCCCAAATTCCACCAGCTTGTTTCCTGCCACACCAGAGGAAACAAAACGTTTTATCATGTTTACACAAACATTGATGGAGCTTACACTGTCCCCCCCTCCCCCACCTCGGACAGCCTGATCACCTTTCTTTGTTTCTCATCACCTAAGTATTCACCTCTCATCAACCGTGTGAAGCCATCAGTGAGGACCATCAATGTGTGGCCAACTGGAGCAGACCCTTTACTTCTGGTAAGATTTCAATACAAGGACTGGAGTATGTTTGCTTCTCAGGCTGCCTGTGGCTCTCACACGGACATTGATATCTATACTTCTTCTGTATTAGACTACATCAACACCACGATTGACAGTGTTACAACGGAAAAACAGATCACAACATACCCTAATCAGAAGCCATGGATGAACAAGGAGGTGTGACATCTGCTGAAAGCCCGCAACACTGCCTTCAGGTCAGATGACAGTCAGGCCTACAGCAAATTCAGGGTAACCTGAAAAGGGGCATCAAAAAGTCCAAATACTGCTACAAGCTGAAGGTAGAGGAACACTTTTCCAGCTCTGACCCCTGACGCATGTGGCAGGGCATCGAGATCACCAGTTACTACAAGTCAAGCAACTCCACTCCAATGGTCACGGACGCCTTTCCTTTTTGAGATAAATTACTTTTATGCTCACTTCAACAGCGACAGCAAGGAGACGGCCACCAACATCACAGCCTCAGCAGACCACCAACCCCTCAAACTCACCCCTCAAGCCCTTAAATAATTTAAAACATGAAAATAAGGCCAAATGGGAAATTAAAACCGCCAGTAGGTGACAGCAAGTGAATGTTAATGAGTGAATTAAAATTCAACCGATTTATTCAAATGGCTGATTCATTCAGAAACAAAGCATTTAACTGTGTTAATGAGTGAATCACTGAATCTTTTATTCAACCAAAAAGCTGATTTATTCAATAAGTAAACACCATCCATTGCTCAGAGACATAAAGCAGTGCTGTAATCTTTGTTTGGAACTACTTTGTTTGGCAAAATTGAGCAAAAACAAGCATTGTTTAAAATGTAAGTCACTTATTGCTTTACTGAACTTGTATAAAATGATTATTAAATAAGATTATGCATCTACAGAAAAATGGTACTCTTTGTGTCAAATAGATTAAGTTAACTTTGCCTACATTAAATTATATAAATATAAAAAGTATACGGAAGAGTTATTGCTGACATTTAGAATGCCTGCAATACTGAGTTTTATAAGACTAATAAAATAATGTGCATGCACTCTGTGTATGATTCGGTGATATACAGTAGCCGACTTAATAATGTCAGATTGCACATCATTACAACAACATTTACTGTACCATATCATTGCAGATGATGCTGTATATTGGCCTCGACTTGAGTGGAAAAGTTAAGTCATCTGTGGTTGTGTGCGACTCGCACTTGTTTGCACATAAGCAAAAGGGTTTTCAGGAGTCTAACTTGTAAACGCCAGACCACTGAGACGTCAAATATGCTTCCTGCAGTCTGTGTTCTTCTGACTATTTTATAGTAAATAATGAATAGACTTACGGGACATGTATTAGAGTAAAAGTATACATTTTAATTAGGAAATGTAGTGGAGTAAAAGTAAAAGTTGCTTGAAATATAAAAGCTCAAGTAAAGTACAGATACTCACAAAAAATACTTAAAGGGATAGTTCACTCAAAAATCTAAATTATGTCATTAATAACTTACCCTCATGTTGTTCCAAACCCGTAAGACCTCCGTTTATCTTTGGAACACAGTTTAAAATATTTTATTTTTAGATTTAGTCCGAGAGCTCTCAGTCCCTCCATTGAAACTGTGTGTACGGTATACTGTCCATGTCCAGAAAGGTAAGAAAAAAATCATCAAAGTAGTCCATGTGACATCAGAGGGGTCAGTTAGGATTTTTAAATAATAATAATAAAAATAATAAAATATATTTTGGTCCAAATGTTGCAAAAACGACGACTTTATTTAGCATTGTCTTCTCTTCCGTGTCTGTTGCGAGAGGGTTCAAAACACTGCAGTTTGTGATATCTGGTTCGCGAACGAATCATCCGATGTAACCAGATCTTTTTGAACCAGTTCACCAAATCGAACTGAATTGTTTTAAATGGTTTGCGTCTCCAATAAGCATTAATCCGGTAAAAGAACCGGTGAACTGTTTTCTTCAACCAGTTTATTGAATCGAACTATCTGAGAGAAGTACTGGTGATTCGAAAACCGATGCAACCGGTTCTTGACTCGTGAACAAGTCAGTCTTTTGTTCGTTATCTGGCTCGGGTCCGGTGTTCATCTTCAGTTCTCTCTTCACAGCAGTTCAGTCAGTGTACTGTTAGAGTAAATGAATTACTCCGGGATATTGGTTTATTTTAACTCAGAGGGAGTGTCAGCCACATTATAAAAGTTAACAGCTTAAGTAATTTGTGGATTAATGCGTATTTGAGACGCAAACCGTTTAAAACGATTCAGTTCAATTTGGTGAACTGGTTCAAAAAGATCCGGTTACATCAAATGATTCATTCGGAAACCGGATATCACAAACTGCTTTGTTTTGAACTCTCTCTGACAACAGACACGGAAGAGAAGACAATGCTGAATAAAGTTGTAGTTTTTGATATTTTTGGACCAAAATATATTTTCGATGCTTCAAAAAATTCTAACTGACCCTCTGATGTCACATGGACTACTTTGATTATATTTTTCTTACCTTTCTGGACAGGAGAGTAGTTTTCTCCCTCTCTGGGTCCCAGGAGGGCACGGAGAGTTGCGGACGGCCAAGCACCGGACCTCACTCATCCTCCTCCTTCGCCAGATGGCAGCAGCGGACGGTTCGAGAGCGTCAACAAAGGCCCTACTCACGCACCCTCTGCCAATCCGTGGAACCTGGTGAGCCCTGTACCACACTCCGGCCTGTCCACAAGCCGCCCGAGTTGGGTCTCTGTGTTCCACCTTGCTGCCCCACTGCGGGTACGGCTGTGGTTCCGCTGGTCCCGCTTGTATGGTTCTTAGGCGCCTGGTCAGCGCTACCCAGCCTGTCTCGCTGGCTTCTGCGAACCATCAGCCTCGGCTATGCAATTCAGATCGCCCGGCTTCCCTCCAAGCTCTGCGGTGTATGCTTCACTACAGTGAAAGCGTCCGATGCCCCTGTCTTGCGAAAAGAGATCGCAGTCCTACTGGCGAATGCCGCGATAGAGCCGGTCCCTCCAGCCGATATGAGGACGGGGCTTTACAGCCCGTACCTCATTGTACCCAAGAAAAGTGGTGGGTTACGATGTAAGCAATGTCAAATGTTGACACAGAAACTCATTTTCAGGTGCATCCGTCCCCAAGATTGGTTTGCAGCGATTGACCTGAAGGACGTGTGCTTTCATGTGTCCAAACTTCCGCGCCACAGACCTTTTCTGCAGTTTGCGTTCGAAGGACTAGCATATCAGTACAAGGTCCTGCCCTTCCGGCTATCCCGGCCTCCTCGTGTCTTCACGGAAGTCACGGAGGCAGCTCTCGTTCCTCTCAGAGAGCAGAGTGTTCGCATTCTCAACTACTTAGACGATTGGCTGATACTAGCACAGTCTCGAGATCAGTTGTGCGAGCACAGGGATGTGGTGCTCCGGCACCTGAGCCTGTTGGGCCTTCAGGTCAGCTGGGAAAAGAGCAAACTCTCGCCGTTGCAGAGGATCTCTTTTCTCGGTATGGAGTTGGATTCGGTCGAACAGACAGCACGCCTCACAGAGGAACGTGCGCGGTCGGTGCTAGCCTGCTTGAATACGTTCAAGAACAGGACAGCAGTCCCACTGAAACTCTTTCAGAGGCTCCTGGGGCATATGGTGGCCACAGCGGCACTTACACTGCTCGGCCGATTACACATGAGACCGCTCCAGCACTGGCTTTATGGCCGAGTCCCAAGGTGGGCGTGGACACTCACCGAGTCCAAGTTACACCGGCCTGTCGCCAAACCCTCACTCTGTGGTCAGATCTTGCATTCCTCTGGGCAGGGGTGCCCCTAGAGCAGATCTCCAGTCATGCTGTTGTTTACACGGATGCCTCCACCACCGCCTGGGGTGCCACGTACAACGGGCATGCAGTCTCAGGGGTTTGGATGGGCCCGCAGCTGCAGTGGCACATCAATTGGCTAGAGTTGTTAGCAACGCACCTTGCCTTAAACCATCTCACCTTTGGAGTCAGAAGGTTCTGAGGTCACTTCGTGCCGTTAACATTCCAGGCCTGCTCAGTCGTACAGCCGACGAGCTGTCTTGAGCAATGCTCCCGGGAGAATGGCGACTCCATCCCCTGACGGTCCAACTGATTTGGAGGCGGTTCAGAGCCGCTCAGGTAGACCTGTTTGCTGCTCCAGAGACCTCTCACTGCCAGGTTTTCTACTCCCTGACCGAGGGAACTCTCGGCACGGACGCACTGGCAAACAGCTGGCCGCGGGACCTACTCAAGTATGTGTTTCCCCCAGTGAGCCTTCTCGCACAGACATTGTGCAAAGTCCAGGAGGACGAGGAGCAAGTCTTGCTAGTAGTGCCATATTGGCCTACTCGGACCTGGTTCCCCGAACTAGTGCTCCTCTCGACAGCCCCTCCTTGGCCAGTTCCTCTGAGGAGGGATTTACTGACTCAGCGACGGGGCACCATTTGGCACCCGCATCCAGACCTTTGGAAACTCCATGTTTGGTCCCTGGACGGGACGCGGAGGTTCTAGGTGACCTACCCCAAGAGGTAGTGAACACCATCACTTCGGCAAGAGCACCGTCTGAGAGACACGCCTATGCCTTGAAGTGGAACCTGTTCATTGAGTGGTGTTCTTCTCGCTGAGAAGACCCCCGAAGGTGCCCGATTGCGGTTGTGCTATTCTTTCTGCAGCAAAGGGTTGGAGCAAAGGCTGTCTCTCTCCACCCTCAAAGTCCAGGTTGCCGCTATTGCCGCATACCATGACCCCGTGAATGGGAAGTCTTTGGGTAAGCATGACCTCATCATCAGGTTCCTTAGAGGGGCCAGGAGATTAAATCCATCCCGGCCCCCCTGTATACCCTCTTGGGACTTGTCTCTAGTGCTTAAATCACTACAGCAGGGCCCATTCGAGCCTTTGCATTCAGTTGAGCTCAAGTTTCTTTCATTGAAAACTCTGCTCCTGCTTGCACTGGCCTCCATCAAGAGGGTAGGGGACCTGCATGCATTTTCGGTCGACGATTCGTGCCTAGAGTTCGGGCCGGCTGACTCCCAGGTAATCCTGAGGCCCCGGCCTGGGTACGTGCCCAAGGTGGTGAAAGACCAAGTGGTGAACCTGCAAGCACTGCCCCTGGAGGAGGCAGACCCAGCCCTGGCTTTGCTTTGTCCCGTCCAAGCATTAAGGTGTCTATTTCATCAAACCGCAGTTTTCGCAAGTTCTCGCAATATAATTTGGCTCCACTGTCATGTAACAAATCGAGAAACTGCTTCACGCGTTCTTTTGCGCTTATTTTTGTTGGCAAATAAGAATGATTTGCGCGCTTCAAGTTTCACCCTGGTTTCAAGAGGGTAGGGGACCTGCATGTATTTTCGGTCGACGATTCGTGCCTAGAGTTCGGGCCGGCTGACTCCCAGGTAATCCTGAGGCCCCGGCCTGGGTACGTGCCCAAGGTTCCCACTACAACCTTCAAAGACCAAGTGGTGAACCTGCAAGCGCTGCCCCTGGAGGAGGCAGACCCAGCCCTGGCTTTGCTTTGTCCCATCCGAGCATTAAGGTGCTACATGGACCGGACGCAAAGCTTCAGGACCTCAGACCAGCTCTTTGTCTGTTACGGAGGCCAGCAGAAGGCGAATGCCATCTCTAAGCAGAGGATGACCCACTAGATTGTGGATGCCTCGCTGACAGATATTTGTAGAGCTGCGGGCTGGGCGACCCCTAACACGTTTGCTAGGTTCTATAGCCTTCGTGTAGAGCCGGTATCCTCCTGTGTTCTCACCTCAAACGGGTAGTGGCACTGAGAGGCTCCGGTTTGTGTTGGCTTGCTAAAACTGCTCCAGAGTGTCCGTACTGTAGACCCTGTTGAGATCCTCCATCACCCTAGGCAGCTGGACACGGCGGAACATCCGGCGCCAGGCCTTCATGATGAATCCGTGAGAACCATGGAAGGCTGGGTTCCATATTGAGACCTAAGCGGTACTCGTATGTGTATAGTCCATAGTATAGCCTTAGAGCCCGTGTTTCCCCCGGCAGACTTCTAACTTCCCAAGAGGGTTTTAATCACCTCAAATTTCTGAGTGTACTCCTAAACGGATGCTATATGTGTATTTGCCTCTGAGACCTCCTTCGGGAAGGATGGGGCTTCCGCAGCGTCCCGGCTCCAAGCGGACCGGGTATGTTTTCCCAGTGTTATCCAATCTCACCCATTGAGGTAGTGCTTTGACAATGGTGAGTAGAGCTACTTGTGTGGGGGTGTTGGGGGAATCACCTTTTTTGTCTATTTCATAAAACCGCAGTTTTCGCAAGTTCTCGCAATATAATTTGGCTCCACTGTCATGTAACAAATCGCGAAACTGCTTCACGCGTTCTTTTGCGCTTATTTTTGTTGGCAAATAAGAATGATTTGCACGATTCAAGTTTCACCCTGGTTTCACCGCGGGGTTTGCAGATGATGTTCACGTCACGTAATTACGTCACTTCAAAATGTTCCCATGGCAAAAGAGGGGAACTGGCGCTTTACTTGTGTGAAGTAAACGCAACATTTTTCAACTTTCTGCTAATATATATGTGTTTTTTTTTGCAACGAAAATACAGGGATAATGAAATCATGCTAGCCCCGCATATTTTGCTTCCTGAAATCGGCAATTTATGCGGCAAAAGAGCGACGTATTTGAAAAAATGCGACCCCGCATAAAAATGCCGCCTTTGGCTGATTATGCATTAAATCAGGCGATCGCATAATCACGTTTTTCTGGAGGGACTGATTAAAGGATGTATTAAAACAAAGTTAATGTATGTAGCGTTAGCTAATGACTTGCAGTTCAGCCATAGGTGTAATTTGCAGGTGGTACATGTCCCCACCACTTTTTGCCAGGGTCGATATTGTCCCCACCACTTTTTGAAAGTAACTGAAAAAAAAGTGGCCTAGTGGATAGAGAGTTTGACTCCTAACCATAAGGTTGTGGGTTCAAGTCTCAGGCCAGCAATACCACAACTGAGGTGCCTTTGAGCAAGTCACTGAACCCCCAACTGCAAGCTAACACATAAATTAATTGGCTCAAAACACCGTCAAAGTGATTATGAAAGTATCAGGGGAAAAGAAGACATTATAATAAACTATTAATAAACTACTGCTTTCTAAGTCGGGTGCAAAGATGAGGTTGCCGAATGCCAACACTGACTTGCCATCTCCATGTACCTGACTTTAAAAGAAATAAAACTTTTCATACAGACTACTAAATTAAAGAATATCCTATAACAAAATCGAGTGGATGAATTTTCCATATTTATTTTATTATTCATATAAAAAAATAATAACCTGTTTTTTTTAGGCTACTATTAAGTGCTAAATTGAGTGAGCAGTCTCACTATCATGACCTCCGCGTTGTTCAACGCATGAAAGCTGCCATTTCTGTTGTATATGTGAAACATCAAAGCACAACTCGTTTGAACTGCGCAGTGCTTCGAATGTAGAGCCTGGTTTGAACTTGCGGCTTCAGCAAAGAGCACGAAGATGCGCTCAGCAAAAATGACGCGAATATTGACGGTTTTCACGCTAAAGTAAAATAAAGTAAAAAACCGTTTCTTAAACCAGAGAAGGTGTACTACATGGTATTCATGTGGGGAGAAAACATGCAAAGCTGTCACCGACAGCAAGTTTGTTTTTACTTTTCTTTTGGTTTTGATTTCATTTTGAAAATCTTATCTTTGTGGTTTACATAACGTTATGCTATGCCAGGGGCGTAGATTACGCGGGGGACGTGTCCCCCCCACTTTTAATATCATGGAAATTCGTCCCCCGCACTTTTTCGGTCAAGTTTTTCTCATAGAGGTTTTCAAGAGCTGGTGTGGGAATAAATATAGATTTAAACTCAAAGAGATGGTATAGTCTGCATATGATTTGATATTTAATTCGGACCCAGAATACAGCGAGATGGACATCACAGAGTGCAAACACTCCTGTAGTGTGCGTTTCATTCATACTCGAAACAGGAGGCCACTCTCGCGCAGAAAGTCATTTCAGGAAGATCCTAATATGGCCAAAAGCGTCCAGCAATCACTGTATGAAAACAGTTTTTCCACAGAAAAAAAAGCCCAGAAACTTTTGCAAACATGAAGACATTAAACATACGATTGCAACAATATATGGTTTTTCCAAGTAATCTCCAGCAGGTGATAAATAAAGGATGGACAATGCAGTACCAATTGACATAGCATTTATTACAGAATAGAAACTATTCTGCCTTATTATGTGATTTAAAAAATTTGTTTGTAGTATATAAACAAATCATGGTTGCACTTTATTTTACAGTACGTGTACTAACATGTACTTGCAGTGTACTTACAGTGTATTTATCTAAGAAAGTTCTGGTAATACAAGGTAACTACATGGGGTAGGGTTAGGTTTAGGGGTAGGTTCAGGGTTAGTATCTAGTTATTACATAGTTATTGTAATTACTATAATAAGTACATATTATGTACATGAGGAATAGGACTGTAAAATAAAGTGCTACCCAAATCATTATTATTTGTTATTTTGCAACAGTTATAGATTTCTAAGCCATTTAAAAGCTATTTGAGAAAAATAAAGTTGCCTATAGTATCTACTACCAGTCAAAAGTTTTTGAACAGTAAACTTGTTAATGTTTTTTTAAATAATTCTCTTCTGTTCACCAAGCCTGCATTTATTTGATCCAAAGTAAAGCAAAACAGAAAATTGTGAAATATTTTTACTGACCTATTTAAATTAACTGTTTTCTATTTGGATATATTTCAAAATTTAATTTATTGAGATTTCAAAGCTGAATTTTTAGTATCATTACTCCAGTCACACGATCCTTCAGAAATAATTCTGATATTCTGGTTTGCTTCTCAAAAAAAAAAAAAAAACACATTATGATAATGTTGAAACCAGCGGAGTAGATTTTTTTTTTTCAGGTTTCTTTGATCAATAGAAAGTTCAGAAGAACAGCATTTAATTTGAAATATAAATCTTTTGAAAAATTATTACTTTATCATTGATCAATTAATGGTGAAGTGAAGTGACATACTGCCAAGTATGGTGACCCATACTCAGAATTCGTGCTCAGCATTTAACCCATCAAAAGTGCACACACAGTGAACACACACCCGGAGCAGTGTTCATCATTTATGCCCAGGGAGCAGTGCTGTTGCTGGCCTGAGACTCGAACCCATAAAAGAGTCCTTGCTAAATATAAGTGTTAATTTCTATAATTCTTTTCCAAAAAACAAAAATTATATATTGACTCTAAGATTTTGAATGATATAGTGTATTATGTTGCAAAAGCTTTTTATTTCACATAAATGCTGATCTTTGGATCCTTATATTTTTCAAAGAATACTGTAAATACTGATAATCAGCAAATCAGCATATTATGATTTCTGAAGGACGTGACACTGAAGACTGGAGTAATGATGCTGAAAATACAACTTTGATCACACGAATAAATTACATTTTAAAATATATTCAAATAGGGAAAAAAGTTATTTTAAATATAAAAATATTTCACAATATTACTGTTTTTGCTGTACTTTGGATTAAATAAATGCAGGCTTGGTGAGCAGAAGAGACTTCTATAAAAACAAAATATCTTACAGTTCTAAAACTGTTGATTGGTAGGCTATATAGATTACAGAAATGTTAAAATAAAATGAGGGGGACAGAAATTTTATATATATATATATATATATATATATATATATATATATATATATATGTATATAATTTCTGTCCCCCTCACTTCTGAAAAGATGGCTACGCCCCTGATGGAGGCTCTCTTATTTTTTTATTTGATTCCTCAGTGTTTGTTTGTTATACGTTCTGTAATTTATTAGTCATTAGGCTATTTAACTAGTCTAATATGCAGTGTAGGCATGCCATGCCTCATCTTAATGTTTTTGTTAATAAACGTCTTGTAAGCTATAGTTTAATTGAATCTTACAGTTTTATTGTTGTTGTACATTTGAATTAAAAATAACAATGAATCCATCTTTTATTTATTTTTCTTAAAATGTGAAAGGTGTATAGATGTAAGCAAAACAGACAATTATCGTTCATTGTATAACCTAAAACGATTGCGAAATCAAAAGTGAAAGCATTCGATATAATATAGAAAAAGAGGACCTCCCGTTGACAAAATTAAAATCACACATAATACTACTGATGAAAAAGAAAGGATCGAGTGATAACCACTATCTTTTCCATATAAATATAAACAATGATAGAAGTTCTTCAGCATGCATTTAGCAGCATGTTGAAGCAAAAAAAAAAAAAAGAATTCCTGTCGTGCGACCAACTGAGAAATTTGGTCACAAAAGAATGGCCAGTGGGAAGAATGCATCTGGAGCCCTGAATTCCCAGCTCTCCCTCAGCACCAGCATTCAAAATTCTGTGGCGCAGCCCCTGGAAGGGTACATCGATGTATTTTTGAAAAGCGAAATTTTTCCAACTCTTAACCCAGTCCCCATTTAATTTATGTTATTAAAAAAAAGAAGAGAAAAGAAAAACGAGTTGCAGTGTTCGAGTCAGCAATTAATAATTCAACATTTTCACAATATTAAATATTCATAATTAGCCCAAACAGTACGTATAAGTAAGTATGTTAACTCAGGCTGTTTGAATCTAATTGTACTAAGTTATATTTCTTACAGTATCTTCTCCTGGAGTTCAGCTGTTGTCGTCAGTGAGTAGAGGTGCAGTGCACACTAGTAAGTGTGAATGTAGCTCAGGAAGAGCTGGGAGATGGTCGAGCTTTAATGTTAGGTCGCCCCGCCCCATATACTCTGATTGGTTCGATCGTCTTTCATACACTGTAAAATTGAACAGTGAAATTAATCAAATGAAATTAGTTAATTGCACTCAAATAATAACGAAAGTTCATTGGACTTAATTTAAATAAGTTCTGTTAACTCAAAAATTTGTTGTAATGAGGTGAACTTAAAATGATTGTGTTTTCTAGTTCCCAGCATGCTTTGCATCAGAAAACAAGGAAAATAAATTTAGAAATTAAGTGTTATTTTGTGTGTTTTTACACAAGATTAACATAGAGGGACATAAGTTAATACATAAATGTTGTGTTATATTAGATTTTACAAAGGTTTATGTTATGTTGGATTTATAGTGTTACCTTTGTGGTGAATAGTAGAGCCTGTGGCTAGACTGAGGATGGACAGCAAAAGCCTAATTTTGAGTGTATTTCCCACATTATAATTACTCCCTAATTATAAGTTCAGAAATATAGTTATTTAAGATAACTCTGAGATAATTTAAGGCAACTGGAATTAAATTTTTTAAGTTTATGTAAACTTAAAACATTTAAAAACATCACTTAAATGTTTTTGTGTAATCTGTTACTAAATATTTTTTGAGTTCTGTGAACTTATCAGGGTTTACAGTGTAGTCATACATGATGGGAAACGTGTGCGTTGTTGGTGTAGGACGGAGTATGTTGCTTAAAAAGCTAAACATGCTATCCAGTTTCGCAATGCCTTCATTATAATGCACAGTTTATTGTTTATTGGACCAGTCAAATTCACAAATGAATCATTGGGACCGAATGGGCTCAAATAAAAAATATGCCATAATTTGAAGCTCGATAACATTTGAACAGAATGACTCACTTTCATAAAACATACTGTAAAGTGTTCATCTACAGGTAGGTATAAGCTATAATGGACACCATTCATATTTTTCACAATTATTCAAATAAACTATAAATCATATGTAAAATATTGCTACTTTTCTTTACCGAATGGGCTCAAATGTAAAATATGCCATAATTTGAAGCTCAATAGCATTTAAACAGTGTAATAGACGTGACCAGTAAAGTAAGAAGAACACGGAGGCAGCAGGCTACAACAAAAGTCTAGGTGTTTATTTTCCACAGAACGGGGGTTACAAAAGTTAACAGATGTTAACCCGACTGAGGTAAACCAAAATAATCATAAAGAGAAAATAAAGAAGACAAAAGAAACAAACCAAAAAGGAAATACCATAAACCTAAGTCACTGCAAATGCCTCTCAAATATTAACAGAGGTCTAGGGACTACAGTACTTGTTCTATTACAGAACACAACTCACTCATGCAAACACAATTAACAAACGTATAGATTGGTGGCCAGCACCAATTAACACAAAAATGGAATAAACTCAGCAAACTAAACGTTAAAGAGTATGTGCACAACTCCAAACGCAAGTTTACATAAAATTTATTTAATCCAAATTAATGTTCTTATTGTGTGTTCTTTACTGCCAAATCAATTCTATTAAATAAAAAGATAAACTAACCTGACCCAGATTCACCAATATCCACCATACACTCCCCCACTTCTGGTTTCACGCCGGCAGGCGGGAAAGGAAGTCAGCCATCACATTATCTTGACCTGGGATATGCCGGATGGAGAATCGATAGGGCTGGATCGACAAATACCAGCGGGTAATTCTGGCGTTTGAGTCTTTCATACAGTTCATCCATTGTAGTGCTCTATGGTCCGTCTCAAGCACAAACTCGCGTCCAAGCAGATAATACCAGAGAGTATCAAGGGCCCATTTTACTCCCAAACATTCCTTTTCCACAGTGGAGTGTACCGAACCTCCCTGGAGAACAACTTGCGGCTGATGTACGCTACCGGATGTCGATCTTTTGTCGTCCCCTGGAGTAGAACTGCTCCTACTCCCTTACCTGAGGCATCAGTTCGGAATATAAAGGGTTTTTTTAAAGTTAGGACAACGCAAGACTGGCCCTTGACACAGAGCATTCTTAATATCCTTGAAAGCCTGCTCCGCCTCCACAGCCCACAGGATCTGGTTTGGACAGTTCTTTCGTGTTAAATCTGTAAGGACAGCTGCCCTCACAGAAAAGTTGGGTACAAACCTTCTGTACCAATTTGCCATCCCAAGAAAGGATCTTATCTGAGTCCTCGTCTGAGGTATTGGACAACTCTCTATTGCCTGGATCCTTTGAACTTGAGGTTTAATAACCCCGCGGCCGATCACATACCCCAAGTACTCAGTTTCTGCCATTGCAATGGAACACTTGGAAGGATTGATTGTGAGCCCTGTGGATCTAATAGGACTAATAACCACTTCCAGATGTTGTAGGTGTTCTTCCCAAGTTGAACTGTAAATGACAATGTCGTCCAAGTATGCAGCTGTAAAATCAGTCAGTCCTGAAAGTACTTGATCGATGAGCCGCTGAAAAGTTGCTGCAGTTCCATGAAGGCCAAAGGGCATCTTAGAAAAATGGTAAAGACCCCAAGGGGTCCGGAAGGCTGTCAGTTCCCGTATCTTGCACTCAACGGAACCTGCCAATAACCTTTAGCTAAGTCAATAGTTGTTAAATAATTGGCTTTGCCCAAACGGTCAATGAGGTCCTCAATTCTGGATAAGAGTCAAACTTTGACACAGAGTTGAGATATCTAAAGTCAATGCAAAACCGTAGGCTCCCATCCTTTTTGGGCACTAAGACCACTGTGCTGCACCACTCGCTTTTTGATGGTTCTACAATGTTCATGGCTAACATTTCATCCAACTCTTTGCGCAAAGCTTCCAAGAGCCGCTCAGGTATTCTATAGCTCAGTCGTTTTGGAAAAGTACCTTCTCGGAGCACTATGTCATGTTCAACTAAATTGGTGTGACCTGGTCTCTGCTGAAAAACTTGATCACATAATCTCTGAATTTCAAACTGTTGCCTTTGAGACAGATGACTCAGTGACAAACCAGAAGGAGCTGAAACTGGTAGATACTGATCTTCTACCTTCCGAATCAGAAATGCTCCTGCTGCATCTCTTGGTCAGGCAAACCACTCTTTAAGCAAATTCACATGTAAAGTCCATTTCGAATGTCTTTGACCCGGGGTGGCAATCTCATATGTAACCGGCCCAAACTTCCTCAGCACTTCAAAAGGACCCTGCCATTTGGCAGTCAATTTACTCGCATCAGTGGGCAACATCACCAGTACCTGAGTGCCTGGTTCAAAGCTCCTTGTCCTGGCCTTCTGATCATACCATGTCTTTTGCAGTTTTTGTGCCTCGGCCATATGCTCCTGGGCCAACGAACTCATGGTTTCCAGCTTCTCCCACATCTGAACCACATAATCAACAATATGAGTGGGACTTACAGAGTCTTGTTCCCCATTCCACATGTCCTTCAGCAGCATCAGCGGTCCTCGCACCTCCCGTCCGTACAGCAATTAAAATGGGGAAAATCCCGTTGAGGATTGGGGAACTTCCCTGTAGGCAAAAAGCAGATATGGGAGCCACTGATCCCAATCGTCACTTTTGTCTGCAACAAACTTGCGAAGCATTTGTTTTAAAGTTTGATTGAAGCGTTCGGTTAACCCATCAGTTTGAGGGTGATAAGGTGTGGTCCTTATTCCCTTTATACCAAAAAGTTTATACACCTGTTTTAAGAGTTCTGACATAAAGTTGGAACCTTGATCTGTAACGATATTGGCCAGCACCAATTAACACAAATATGAAAACATCAAATGGCACACCAGCCACAGCTCACGGGTCTCAGCCGCAACAAACACGCAAACAAAGATTGGTAAGAATAAACTCAGCAAACTAAACGTTAAAGAGTATGTGCACAACTCCAAATGCAAGTTTAAATAAAGTTTATTTAATCCAAATTAATGTTCTTATTGTGTGTTCTTTACTGCCAAATCAATTCTATTAAATAAAAAGATAAACTAACCTGACCCAGATTCACCAATATCCACCACAAACAGAATGACCCACATTCATAAAACACACTGTTAATTGTTCATCTATGTGTCAGCTATAGTGCACACATTTGATATCTTTCATAATTATTCAAATAGACTGTTAATCATATGTAAATAATTGCTACTTTTCATAACCAAATAGGTGCAAATTTAAAATATGCTCTAATTTGAAGCTCAATACCATTTGAAAAGAATGACTCACATTCATTAAACATACTGTAAAGTGTTAATCTATGTGTCAGCTATAATGCACACCTTTTATATTTTTCATAATTATTAAAATAAACTAAATCATATGAATACAATTGCTACTTTTCATTAATGGATGGGCTCAAATGTAAAATATGCCATAATTTGAAGATCAATAGCATTTGACCAGAATGACTCACTTTCATAAAACATACTGTAAAGTGTTAATCTATGTGTCAGCTATAATGCAAACATTTTATATTTTTCATAATTATTCAAATAAATTGTAAATCATAAAAAAATTGCCACTTTTCATTACCAAATGGGCTCAAATGTAAAATATACCATAATTTGAAGCTCAAAGACGCGGGAGAGATAATCTTGCTGTCATTGCGTGAGAGTCCAAGTCTATTCCTAGAAAGGTTATATGTTGAGAGGGAATTAAAACACACTACTGGAAATTCAACGGGGCCAGAACTGCATTTGTAAATGTTCAAGGAGCCAAGGCTAAGCCGAAGGGAAGAACACGGTACTGATATGCTTTGCCCTCTAAAGGAAATCTGAGGATCTTCCTGTCTCAAGGGAATCGGCTGGCGGAAAGCGTCTGATTGCTGTTTCGCTGCCCTAAACTTTTCCACCACCGAAGTGACCGCCTCTCTGAACAGACCGTCTTTTGAAATAGGGGCATCAATAAGAAAAGATTTGTCCTTTTCCTTAATGTCGGTGAGATTAAGCCAAAGGTGGCGCTCAACTGTAATCATACCAGCCATAGAACGGCCCACTGCTCGAGCAGTATGTTTGGTAGTGTGTAGTGCCAAATCTGTTGCTCGCTGCAGCTCTTTCACAGCCTCGGGTGTGATGCCCTCGTCGAGTTCCTTTAAGAGCTCCACTTGGTAGGCTTGAAGAACTGCCATCAAGCGGAGCGAGGCAGCAGTCTGACCTGTAGCCATGTAGGATTTTCCGAGGGTCACGGTCTGGCATGTAAGAAATGGTGGCTAAATCCCTAGCCGCAGCATTAGTAATGCACACAGAGTAAGGCTGTTTCCAGCGCAATGCTGTCCTCATAGTCCATGTCGCACATGTCTCGTGCGGTGCCTTGGCAGTTGCAGAAGTGACACAGTGGCGGTTGGATGCGGGGGCAACCTTAGAAATTACTTCTACCCTCAAGCGCAGTACTTTAGAAGAAAGGCCACTAAGCGCTGCCTTGTGCATGATGTAGGTCCAAGCACACTGCGCACCTTTCATGAGTATCTACCCCCTTGATGAACCTGCCACTCGGCTCCTTACACTTTTGAAAGCTCATTGCGTCCATGAAGAGGAGTTAAACACAAGTGGCTTAGCCATTTCAAACAATTAACTAAGCATCCTGGCCTATGCTACTTTATTTTCACTTAAGTGTTTAATGCATTCCTTTTATACACGTACAAACACACATTTATCTCAAAATATTTGATATATTAAATATATTAACTTTTACATGAAATATTGCTTTGTCATGTAACTAAAATAATCTAAGTTCATTTTGTACAGTTGTACAGGGGCCTTTTAGTTTTGGATAAGGTAATTGAATTAATAAGTGTATTAAGAAAAAAAAAGTATAAAAATGTATCAATGTAACATAAGCTTTTGTGTTTTCGTCCCAAAGATGTATTTTCTTAATTTAACTTATTTTACATTTATGTGCTTGTTCAGTGCAAAGTGTTTGTGTAGCTTATGTTTGCTAAGTGTATTATAAATCTGTATCTATATTTATCTGTATGTTTTAGAGCTATTTTAAAGCTTAATTTCATAGTAAGTTTTTTTTTTTTTTAAATTTGATATTCGTTTAACCAACTTGCTTGCTTTATGATAGTATCCCTTATGAAAAAAAAGAGGTTTATTCAAGTGTCCTATTAGTATTCTTCCATTAAAGGGGGTTAAAATGCCTTTTCATGCATACTGAATTATTTACACTGTTAAAGAGTTGGATTCCCATGCTAAACATGGACAAAGTTTCGAAAATTAAGTTGTACGTTCCAAAAATACTCCTTCCGGTTTGTCACAAGTTTCGGAAAGTTTTTTTTGAGTATGGCTCTGTGTGACGTTAGATGGAGCGGAATTTCCTTATATGGGTCCTAAGGGCACTTCTCCCGGAAGAGCGCGCGCTCCCGTAGAGCAGAGCAATTCACTTATCAGAGCGAGAGCGAAATGTCACAAAAGAAGTGTGTACAGATTACCAAAAAAAAAAAAAAAACAGCATTAAGGGACCAGTGGATGGAGTTTATTTTTACAGAGCATCAACGGAGTTGTGCAAGTGCTTTTGTTTGTTCCCTGCATTTCGAAGATGCTTGTTTTACAAACAAGGCCCAGTTTGACGCCAGATTTGCATATCGTTTATTTCTTAAGGATAATGCAGTCCCAATGAAAAAGGGTCACGATCGTGTGTTGGAACCGCAGGCGGTGAGTAAAACTGCTTCAAATATCTCTGTGTTGTTAACTTAGCTATCTTCGCGTAAGCACATCAAGTAAACAACATGCGATGTTATCATCAAACTGCACTTTCCACATGTACACCTTAAAAAAAAATAAAAACGACATAAAGTGGAACTTAGTCATTTTCCAAAACCACTGTGGAAAGTGCAGAAAGACCGCACGGATGTGGTAGTCTTCTTCGCCACCCTGGTGGGTTTCTGACTCAACCGCATGGCTCCAGTTCCACCTTGCTCCACCATGGGTTACTGCCCTGTTGGTTCGGCCCTGGGCCACTGAACTTTCTGTCCTTCCTGGACTTGTGTATTGTTGTTGTTTTTCTTTTGTTTTTTGCCCTTTTCTCTCTGTTTCCCTCTATGGACCTGGCCCTCTGTCCCTCCCCCTGATCCTCCGCCGGTCCACCTCCCTCCTGGGCTCCCTGTTTTTGTTTTGCACTTCTTGTCTCTGTTTCCCCATTTTTACCTGTCCCTCCCCTGGTCCTCCGCTGCTCCACCTCCCTCCTGGTCTCTGTGTTCCTTGGTCTCTTCTTGGTTTCGGGTGGAGCATCTGGTAGCTGCTCCGTGGAGGAGGGGGTAATGTCACGCTGTCTGGTCTCTTTTTCCCTGGGTGTCCACTAGTGGTCTCACCAGTGTTATGCCAGTTCATACTTAAAAAGAACTAGCTCAAAGTTCAGTTCATACAGATGATAATGAACTAGTTCACATTCATTTGTTAAATTCTGTTTAAGATAGGCCACTACAACTTCAACTTCAATGGTCAAAATCATGTCTGACCCGCTCCATGTCTCATATTGCGCATCCTATCTTACTCGGTCGTGCTGTTCACTTTTCATAAATCAACATAAATGGGAAAAAAAATAACATTTACAAAATTTTAACAAATATGAAACTGACTTTTTTTAATGGCTAAAACAGTATAGTATGCCTACATAGCCTACTTTCTATTTGTACAAATTTCTGCACATTAATTTAATTCTGAATTTTGCACACACAAGTTGAAAGGCATTTGTTCAAATCAAGTTCACGGATAATTGTGCGAACATTTATTAGCGTAATCATTATGATACTAAAATCCTAACAAATAGGCTATGCTATGTACAAAAAATCAGATGAGCCCATAATATGAACGGTTAAGCATTTTCCTCCCATAGAAAACCATTATAAGAATGCTTAATGTGGCTTAATGCAGATTAGAATGTCCCCTTATTATGTCAAAATAACGAGATATCGATACTAGGCTACTGTGTCCACCGTGGTCTCCTTTTTGATCAGCGGAAACGATTTTTGCTTGTTTGGGATCTGACTGTCCATCGTATTTGAAAAAGTTAAGCAAACTTTCCTGTCTTTTTGACATTTTTCCTCTGCGTATAACGATCAAGGCTTACAGCAATCTCAACTAGTACAACAAGCGCACAAGTCATGTGTCACAAACATTGAACACTACACAAACAGTATTTTTTTTTTTCATTTAGGCAATTAATTTTAGTAACACAGGAGGTGCCGGATCCAATGTTGGAGGTGACGGAACATGTTCCGGCTCAAATTAAGCCCTGGTAAAACCTGACTTTTCAAATGAGCTTGAACGTGAACAGCGCGTGCTGTTCATTCCTGCCAGAGTGAGCGCCGCTCTCGTTCACGTTCAGCGTTCCGCGAAAATATGAACGCGTTAGTGAAGCGAGTGAATGTCGTTCATTGAACACGTTCATGCAAAACACTGGGTCTCACTTCCCCATAGGCACCTCACCGCAGGCAATACAATTCCCACAAAGCCTTGTCCCTTCATCACGGTAATTGCACACCTGTTAATTGCACTCAGGCGTCTTTACTTTCATAGTCATTATCCTGCCTATTTAAACCATTCTGTTTCTGTTTTTGTCATGGAGTCCTTACTTTCCGTCACCTGGTTTCCTAGTGTTCCTAGTTTTCGAGTTCCTGTTCCTGTTCCTGATCCTGTTTGTTTGTTTGTTTCTGTTTGGACTGATGTTTGGTTACGACCCCGGCTTGTTTTGACTCTGATTTTGACATTTCTGACAAATGTTCCCCACTGTCACGGACTATATATTCTTGTCTCACCACCACTCTGCCTGGCTGTATTGTTAATCGTTAATTGTTCAATTAAATTCAATTCAAGTTTATTTATATAGCGCTTTTTACAATACAAATTGTTATAAAGCAACTTTACAGAAAATTAAGTTTCTACAATATTTAGTAGTAGCTTATAAGTGGTGACAGTCAGTTTGTGCACGTTTGACAGGATTTTTAGAAAAATTAATACAAGACGTAATCAGCCAGACGATGAACATTATTAATATCATTAATAATTAATAGTTATTATATGATGCAGTCATAGGGGAGCGAAGCGGTTCCAGGTGGAGATCTCAAAGACCGGAGGGGGAGAAGTCGTCGCCCGGGGCCTGGCTCGAGTCCTCCGCTGTGGATGCACCCAGGGTCCGTGGTGTCCCAGCGCCGGAGTGAAGGACATCTGGCAAGATCGCGTCCTGGGTGCAGAGAAACACTCGGAGTAGACCTGGTGGGACTGTTAACAGCACGCTGTATACTTACCCCAGACTTGTGAGCGTCAGCCCGGGATGATTCCAGCGCGGCTCTCCGCTCTCTCAGCTGGGCCTGCCTCACCTCCAAGTCATGAATCTGCTTTTCCACGGGCCTCCAGTTCGAGCTGCACAGAATGCAGCTCGAACGTGTCCTCACCTGCAATCAAAGGTAGACATTCATCCGCCATTAAAGCAAGTAACTTTGAGAAAAGCAATGGTAATGTGTGTGAATAGATTATTAACAATGCAAGCGCAGTTAGCAGCAACCACACTTGCTGATGCTAACGGGCTATAAGCTAATAGCGGACCCAGGAGATCAAAATAATACTAGTGATAACGAGGCGCTCTGATTGTTTTTGTTATAGATTACGAAAGAGGATATATTCACACATTATAGAAACGGAAACGATGGTGTATGAAATTGATTTTTAAGATAAAAATTATCTATAAAAAGAATATAGTGATGGAGCTCAAACGCAGTACAGACACCAACAACAAACAGGAAGTGACGATATCAACCAGTGAATGACCAGTGAATGACCAAAATGTTTTGGTCATTGTTACTCATGTCCTGCATTTTGACTGCCTCTGCTTCTGTCCTGGTTATCTGTTTCTGTTTTGTTTTTGCCTTGTTGGCCTTTTTGTTCATATTAAAGTAATTTCCTTGCACATGGACCCAGACCCTGTTTCTGTTTTGGTGCGGTAGGACATAAAGCCAGGCAGAGTGGTGGGTGAGAAATATTATCATAGCCTGCATAGAACATTACCTGCCAAACCAATTACACTGTAAAAAAAAGAAAAGAAAACCAGGTGCTCTTCTTGACCGATTCCATGAGACGTGTGTGTCGCGTTCTTTAACCTTCTGCCTGGAAACAAAAATGCTGTGGCGTTAAACCACCTCAAGAAAGAAGAAAACCGTAGTATTTACAACTGTGAACACGAGTACTTATCAGGATCAAATGAACTCTGGATATTTAAAAGTATCTCAAATATTAACATTTCGTGGCATGGAGTCTTTAAAATATGTCCAAGCGTTTTACAGAGTTTACAAGAGTTTTTTTAAGAGTCTGTTGTTGTGGCGACATTTCCACGCCCCGAAATGTGACACTGAATGAAATGAATTGTGATTAGTTTTTTGACATGTCACTGTCAGCAGGGATCTCAGGGTTTCAGGTGTTTCGCCCCTTAACCTGAACACCTCACCTGAGTGGGGCAGTAAAGACTGACTAGCCTTTACCTGTAGAAGAGTTCCAACTGTGGGTTCTCTTCAGCCACAGCCTTCTTTGGCTGGACTCGGCTGCTACAGCTACATCCCTGTTGGCTTTCTTCAGCTGTTTAGACTACAGGCCCACCCTCTGGAGGAAATAGTGCACCAATTTTGCTGGGAACCCCCGGCAGCAAACTTAGATAGGGTAGCTGGTATGCTACCCCTTTACAACAGCTTCGTCGACCAGGTCCTGGTACTGTGCATTTTTCAGTTGGTAGGACGTGGCTAACCTCTCTTCTGCCAGGGATTTCTCGGCCTTGGACATTATAGTGGGAAGAGGTAAGCTCCTGCTCTGAGACAATGATATATCAAATAACCAATCACAATTCGTTTCATTCAGTGGCACGTTTCTGGGCGTGGAAATGTTGCCACAATAACAGTGTGGAAAACTCTGAGACGTACAGTACAGACCAAAAGTTTGGACACCTTCTCATTAAAAGAGTTTTCTTTATTTTCATGACTATGAAAATTGTAGATTCACACTGAAGGCATCAAAACTATGAATTAACACATATGGAATTATATATGGAATTATATACATAACAAAAAAGTGTGAAACAACTGAAAATATGTCATATTCTAGGTTCTTCAAAGTAGCCACCTTTTGCTTTGATCACTGCTTTGCACACTCTTGGCATTCTCTTGATGAACTTCAAGGTAGTCACCTGAAATGGTCTTCCAACAGTCTTGAAGGAGTTCCCAGAGAGATGCTTAGCACTTGTTGGCCCTTTTGCCTTCTGTCTGCGGTCCAGCTCACCCCTAAACCATCTCGATTGGGTTCAGGTCCGGTGACTGTGGAGGCCAGGTCATCTGGTGCAGCACCCCATCACTCTCCTTCTTGGTCAAATAGCCCTTGATGCCTTCAGTGGGACTCTACAATTTTCATAGTCATGAAAATAAAGAAAACTCTTTGAATGAGAAGGTGTGTCAAATTTTTTTTGTCTGTACTGTATTTGAAAGATTATATGCTGAGAAATTTTAATTTTGGAGATGCTTTTTAATATCCAGAGTTCATTTGATCCTGATTAGTGCTCGTGTTCACAGTTTTTAACAAAAGTGTTTCCACATTTGTGTCCTATATGCAGCAGATTTTAGCCAACGGTCCATGGGAGTGACGTCTGAGGCTGAGACTACCTCGGGTCAGAAGAATGCCAGGTTTGATTTTTTTTTTTGACAGTGCATTCGCTCTGGCAGGTAATGTTCTATGCAGGCTATGATAATATTTTACAATAAGATCTGAATGGTATTTGTTCACAACATGTTCTTCTGTTCAACTGCTTAGGTGGCTCCACGTTCGTCAGTTCAACTTCTGCTCTGTCTTCAATCCTGCCTTAAAGAGCCACACAGATGGGAAATCAAAAATTACCTGTATTACAGTGTATGATGTAGCTGTCCATCAGTGTAATTAATGTGCAAAGTTATTAAACCAAAAAGTACACTATTTATAAAAAAGTACACGATTTATTGTAATTGGCTTCTAAAGTAAGGAGTCGACTCTGAATAGCTGAAACGAGTCGTTATAGATTTCAAATCTTTTGCCCATCTCTATGTACGTCACTAGGAACACTTTGCATAAAAATCCCTGCCTACCATCTTGGGAGAAACAAAACTACTCCGCCCCACCCCCCCACACAGACGCTCTGTTTGGTGTGATAGCATCATGTCGAGGAGACAGTGTGTTTTTAATTGTAAAGGCAAGTTTGTTTTATTTTCACTGCCAAAGAATGAAGATCAGAAGAACCAATGGCTAAAATTCATGTTGTGTTCACAACATTTCACTGATGACTGCTTTTCTAATCTCGGTGAGTACATGGCTGGATTTTCAAAGCGTTTGGCCATAAAAGAGGGTTCATTACCAAGTTTATTTAGACCAATGAGCATCTCCGAATCACAACGCGAAGTATGATTATGAAGTTATGTGTTTGTTTTCTCCTGAGCGTCTTATCAGTATGTGTGGTGTCTGCAGCCTGTCTGCGCTGATCTTTGTTTACAAAAACGTCATTAAAATGAAGTGTAACTCCGTGAAGAGACATGAGAGAGATATCTATAGAAAGCTTGACATGTCTACTTTATTTTACAGTTTGCTTCGCAGTGAGAGGAATAAGACATAATTCGTCCCAAACAGATGCTAACGCATTGTTTACCGTGAAGTTGTGTGCGGAACAACCAATCAAAACTATGTCAGTTGACCAATCAGAACACAGTATGCAACCGAAAGGTGGGGTTTAAGGAAACTGAATCTTTTGAACAGCTTTGCGCAAACCGTTTGGGGATCTCTGAGAATTGAGGTAATTTTAAAATGATATTTTGACAAAATGACAATGTTTTTTAACCTTGGATGGATTTATACCTAATGTACAGGACTTATAAACAGTGATAGGAAGCTTAGAATTTTCATCTTACTGGCTCTTTAAGTCATTCTGTAGCAGTTTTTCCCAACAGTGTCATGACTTTGTGACGGTTGGGTTTAGGAGAAACACAAGGAGAGGGTGAGCTCACTAGGGAACACCCAGGAAAACAGAGACTGACAGCGTGACATTACCACCTCCCCTACGGAGCAGCTCCCAGATGCTCCACCTGAAACCCCAGAAAACCCAACAGGAAAAAGAGATAGGAGGGAGGTGAAGCGGCGGCGGACTAGGGGGAGGGACGGAGGGTCAGAATACAGGGACAGGAGAACCAGAAGCATGGACAGACAGAGACAAACAACCAGGTAGAATGGAAAGACAAAAGACAGGACAACCAGGTAAAATGGAAAAAACAGAGACGGAACAACCAGATGGAATGGAAAGGCAGAGGCAGGAAAGTGTAACACAAAACAGGGAGTCCAGGAGGGTGGTGGACCGGCAGAGGATGAAGGGGAGGGACGGAGGGTCAGGTCCAAGGAAGGAGATAAATAGAAAAACAAAATGAAAACAAAAACACAAAAACATGGGTACATGGGGGACATTAAGTGATGCCCACCCGGGCGAAACAAAGGGCCATCACACCCATGTGGTCAAGGCAGAAACCCCCCAAGGGCGGAGCGGAAGACCACCACGTCCTCGCGGTCAAGGTTGGAGTCCCCCAGGGTGGAGCGGAAGACCACCACGTCCTCGCGGTCGAGGCCGGAGTGCCCCAGGGCGGAGCGGAAGACCACCACATCTTTGTGGTCGGCCCAATGGGAGGACGAAGATCACCAGTGACTTGACTCAGTCCTCGAAGATCACCGGTGACTAGCCTTGTCTCTGGAAAGTCCATGGTACTTAGTTCAGACTCTGGAAGGTCGATAGAAATCTGATTCAGGAAGAACAACTGGAACATGACTCGACTCTGGAGGGTCAACCGAAAACTGACTCAACTCGGGAAAGTCAATGAGCACCTGACTTGACTTTGGACAGCCTGTGGAGATGCGAGACGTCTCCGCTTCGGGCACCGCCTCTGGAACGGCCTCGGGCACCACCTCGGTCACCGCATCGGGAACGGCCTCGGTCACCGCATTGGCCTCCGGAACAGCAGCGGGCACCGCCTCGGTCACTGCATCGGGAACGGCCTCGGTCACCGCATCGGCCTCCGTAACAGCAGCGGGCACCGCCTCGGTCACCGCATCGGCCTCCGGAACAGCAGCGGGCACCGCCTCGGTCACCACATCAGCCTCCGGAACAGCAGCGGGCACCGCCTCGGTCACCGCATGGGGAACAGCATTGGGCACTGCCTCGGCCTCCGGAACAGCAGCGGGCACCGCCTCGGGAACGGCCTCGGCCTCCGGAACAGCATCGAGCACCGCCTCGACCTCTGGAACAGCATCGGGCGCCTCCTCAGGAACGGCCTTGGGAACGGCCTCGGGTACCGCCTCGGCCTCCTGGACGGCAGCGGCCCGCTCGGGAACGTCCTCCTGGACGGTAGCGGCCCGCACGCTCCGGAACGTTCTCCGAGTCTTGAGGAACGGTAAACGTCTGTCTCCTCCTCCTCCGCCCCCTATAATGGAGAGTCGGTGGCACCTTGACTGGCGACTCAGGCCTGAGTCGGTCATCTTGTGCTGTGGTGCTGGGCTGGCGGCCATCTTGTACTGTGGCTCTAAACTGACGACCATCTTGTGCTGTGGTGCTAGGCTGGCGGCCATCCTGGGCTGTGGCGCTAGGCTGGTGGCCATCTTGGGTTGTGGCGCTGGGTTAGCGGCCATCTTGGGCTGTGGCGCTAGACTGGTGACCATTTTGGGCTGTGGCGCTAGGCTGGCGGCCATCTTGTACTGTGGCGCTGAACTGGTGGCCATCTTGTACTGTAGCGCTGGGTTAGCGGCCATCTTGTGCTGTGGCGCTAGGCTAGCGGCCATCTGTGACCGCTTGCTCAAGAGCGACCTCCCCTGGTCCCCCGGAACACCACTAGGCGAGAGCCCTCAAAACCATTTCTCTCCCTTTTGCTGGCTGGGGAGGAAATGGTAGTAGACATACTGCTGGATCCAATTGGATGGAGTCCTTCTGTGACGGTTGGGTTTAGGAGAAACACATGGAGAGGGTAGGATCCAAATGCAAGTATGGTTTATTGTAAAAAAGGTTAAATACAAAATAAACAGTCATGAGAGACAAACCAAACCAAAACAAAAGAGGAAACCGGATGAAACGGGAACTCAGAGGAAGCGAGAAGGTAAGGGGAAGTCTCGGGAGACGAGAACAATTCACACATAGGGTAAGGACTCCATACAGATGACAGAGAAAGACAGCTATACATAGGGAGACTAATGACAAAGGATTGTCAGGACCTGTGCGATTTAATTGGAGTGCAATTACTGTGAAGACAGAACCAGACTAGAGGAATTAAAGTGCCTATGGTGAAGTGCCTAAGGAGAAGTGAGCTCATAGGGAACACCCAGGAAAACAGAGACTGACAGCGTGACAGACTTAGGTAAGCACTATTTTATGTATATTAAGTAAAAGTATTTAGATTTGGATTAAGGGTATAGAGTTTTCTTTATTTACTTATAATATGTTCATTTTGTACAGTATTGCAGGGGCCTTTGAGTTTTGGATAAGGTAATTGAAGTTATAAGTGTATTAAGAAAAAAAAAGTAACAATATAAGATAAGCTTGTGTGTTTTTGTACCAAAGATATATTTTCCTTACTTAAATCGAGCATCGCGTTATTTCAGTCAGGTCATGTTAGTCATGCTTGCATCAGCTGACAGTCAGCTGTTCCTGACGTCTAGCAATCCAGTCTTGACACCCATCACCTGTGGTCTATTTAAATTCCCATTATTCAGTGTCTCTCCATCGCATTGCTGCTTGCAATTAACTCCCTCCTCCAACCCCAACTCCATCAACTAAACCTGTAATCTGATCTAACTTATTTCTTTACAGTGTCTTCATTGGAAGCAGTCTCTATGACATTTTGTTAACAACTCATGTAATTGTGAATTGTAATTATGTATGCTTATAATGGTTCTGTTCTGTACCCCAGGGGGGTTTGTCTTGCTGCTCTCCCTGCTCTGTCCAAGCATGGCTGCATGGACAGGCATGTGGAGTGTTGCCCAGAACATAACCATACCGCCAACGCTAACTGTATGCAATTATAATTGTCATTAAATATACTTGACGGAAGTGGTCCTGATTGAACTTATTTTAAATGTATGTACTTGTTCAGTGCAAAGTATTTGTGTAGCTTATGTTTGCTAAGTTTACTATAAATCTGTATCGGTATTTATCTGTATGTTTTATAGCTATTTTAAATCTTAAATTCATAGTATTTTTATTTATTTATTTGATATTCGTTTAACCAACTTGCTTTATGGTGATATGGCATATCAGTGATATATGTTGGGTCCCTGCTATTATAACAGCAACATTCACAAATGCCCAGTGAACCCAGTGTGCCTGTAGCTTTCTCTATTTCAGTTTTATCACGTGATAGAAAGTCTAAGGCCATCCCAAACCGAAGGGCAAACTCATCTAATCTGCGGCCTATTATGCATCAAACTAAGATTAATTTAAAGTCACAAAGCACTGCCATCAAGTTAGCACTTTTAAACATTCGCTCACTAAAAAATATATCATTTCTAATCAATGACTTTATAACTACAAACAATCTGGATTTTATGTTTCTTTTCTGAAACATGGCTAGAAGACATTTGCATTGCAACAATCCTAAATGAAGCAGCCCCTCCTAACTTCACTTAACATGTGTCTGCAGTAGAGGCCGTGCACTGATTCGGGTACCCGCGGGTAAAAAATCACAACTGCGTGAACGGCTGCATGAGTCATTAGTTAACAGACGTAAAAGATCAGCCAGCTGTTTTTTTCCATTGTTTTTGTTTTCCGTATATATATATATATATATATATATATATATATATATATATATATATATATATATATATATATATATAATATATCATCAAGAGCTGCCTATTTAAGCACAGCAAACGAACACAGAGGTGAGAGATGTCTCCACGAGAGTCGACTGATCCTAACTATCTGTCTTGCTTTCCGAGAGCAGTGTGTGACCACCAGCCCCACCACACACGGGAGACCAAAAAGGATCCACACCGCCTTCTGCCACTCTATTTATTAATAAAATCCACCCTTCGGGGAAATCACCTCTGCTTACTCGTCGTGTCCTTCTTCACCCCGCCACACTGGTGGAGAATACGGGCAGGACAGTGAAGAAGACACCGACGACCCCTTCCCAAGCGGTGTTTCCCCAGCTGGACTTGTTTGATTGTTTTTTTTTTTTTGGTGTTTCTTTTGTCACATCCCCTGTTGGCTCACGTGTCTTCTCTGGTTTCCCCAAGTGGCGCTCCTCCACCGGCGACAGTTGTTCCACCTCTTCATGCCACCAGTGATGCTGCAGACAATTGTAAGAAACACAAATGTCTTTGGGGCTAAGTTACAAAAAGGCCAAAAAGCGTGAAAGGATATTTCTTTGAAAGACTTATATGCGTATCTGACACTTGTCATATTCATGGATCTGGTGAAATTGCGTTCACTGTTGGATTACTGGAGGAAATCCAACATATTCGCACATCGCTTTCCTGCACACGTAATGTCTGCAAGGAAATTCTATTCCATCTCCTCTCTACTGCATCTCAGTGATCCTGAAGTGGATGCTGAAAACCTAAAAAAAAGGAACCGCTGCCTATGACCACCTATGCAAGATCAAGCCCATGTATCAACAGCTGAGAGATGCATGTAAAAACTATTTTCATCCTTCCAGAACATTGCTATTGATGAGAGGATGGTTGCAACAAAGGCCAGAAATGGCCTAAAACAATATATGAAAGGCAAGCCTACAAAGTGGGGATATAAACTCTTTGTGCTGGCCGACTCGCTCTGTGCATACACGTGGGACTTTTTTATCTATGAGGGTAAATCCCCAGCAGCACTGATCCCACTGGACAAAGGACTGAGCTATGAGTCTGTCATGGCACTTGTTGATGTGCAGATGTTGGGAACTGGCTATAAACTGTTCGTCAATAACTTTTACACAAGTCCAGAATTGTTTAGAGATCTACTAAAGAAAAACATCTGGGCTTGTGGAACTATTCGGTCCAACAGGATAGGCTACCCTAAAAGCACCATTGACAAGCTTCCGAAAAAAGCAGCTCGAGGCACTCATCGCTGGCTAAGAGAAGGGAACCTGCTATTTGTTGAATGGAAGGATACAAGGGAGGTCCAAATGTGCTCCACCATTTACAGTGGCAGTGACATTGGGACTGTGCAGAGGAAGGTGAAAGGTGGCAAGGGACAGTGGTCAACCATGGATGTACCTGTTCCACACTGTGTTCTAGAATACAACAGGTTGGTAGAAAGTATTCAGTCATATACATTTTGCTTCTTTTTATTTCTCAAATACAGATCCCCAGGTGTAATTCTGACCTTTTCATTCTAAAATGTAAAATTTTTATTTCTTTTTAGGTGCATGGGTGGAGTCGATGTATCGGAGGCACTCATCAGCTACTACACAGTCTTGCACAAGACAAAAAAGTGGTCCCATACCTTTTTCTACCACTTTGTGGACATAGCCATCGTAAATGCTTTCCTCATACATCGAAATGGCTTGTACAAAAAATCAGAAGCCCATGACACAAAAGGAGTTCAGAGAAAACTAATTGAGGAACTTCCTGGATTAGTGCTTCCTGACTTTACTTCATCTCCTCCATCCCCTCCTCAGAATACTGACTACTTACCTGAGTACTTTGCTGCAGACAGCACCAAAGGAAGGCGACAATGCAGGGTTTTTGCACAAAAAACACTGTATTTTGCCCGAGTTGCTCAGTGGCAATATGCTTTCAGCCGAAGCGTAACTGTTTCTCTGCTTGGCATAAGCAGCACTGACCTTTTATAACCAATTACTAACATTTCTAACTAATATTTTAGTACTTTTCTGAGTGTGCTTTTCTTTTCTCTCCTTATGCACTAGACACTTTTCTAATAAAACACTCCCTCTTACAAGAAAAAGTCTCTTACATCTATTTTGCATTTGTATATTTATGTCAGATTTTAATACCCAACAATACAATACTTTTGTTTGATTGTAATACTTCAGAATTATTCTTATTGTATTTTTCTTGTGCCCTAATAAATCCCTTATAGAATCACTTAACAATTTCAAGGAGTCAGTTTATTACTTTTTTATATTGTATTTATTATTTATATAATATGTTTTGAAAAACTATGCAGTGGTATGTATTATGACTGAAATTGTTTGTAGAATCCTTCAGCATATTTTGCCATCGTTTTTTCTCAAATCGGGGGAAGGAGAAAAAAAATAGACAAAGTCTCAGAAAAATGGTTGTAGAAATTTCATTTCTCATGGTAGCTTCTTCAGATTTTAAATATAAATTCATGAGGACGTAGCACTATCTGATCACTTCTGTATTTTCTTTGATATATTGAGCTATATATTGATATATTGAACTAGCCACAGCTAGACAGAATTTCTTCTCATATCTTATAAACAGTAACTTAAACAACACTCTCAGACAGCAAATACAATGAGTTTGCTTCCTTCTTTTCTGAGAAGATCATCAATATCAGGAAGGATATTAGCATATCATCAAGTAATACAGAGAGGTCAGACAGATTCGGCCACAATATCAAAATGATACTATGTCTATTTTTGAAGCAATTGATAGCAACATTTTTTAAGAAATAGTGCAGCACCTAAAATCGTCAACCTGCTATCTTGACTCACTTGCCACATCTTTTTTAAGTGTGCTTAACTGCTTAGAAGCAGATCTTTTAGAAGTCGTGAACACCTCACTTCTTTCTTGGACATTTCCAAACTCCCTAAAATCTGCAGTTGTTAAGCCCCTCCTGAAAAAGAGCAATCTTGATAACACCATTCTGAGCAATTTAAGACCAATATCTAAGCAAAATTATAGAAAAGGTAGTTTTTAATCAGCTGAACAAATGGATCCCTGGACAATTTTCAATCTGGTTTTCGACCGCATCACAGCACAAAGACAGCACTCATTAAGACAGATAATAAATGATATTCGCTTAAATTGTGACTCTGGCAAAGTATCGGTGCTGGTATTGCTAGATCTCAGTGCTGCATTTGACACTGTCGATCATAACATACTTCTACAGAGACTGGAAAACTGGGTCTGGCTTTCTGGGATGTTACTCAAATGGTTATACTTAGAAGGGAGAGGCCATTATGTGAGTCTAGGAGAGCATAAGTTTAAGTGGACGTCAATGACATGTGGAGTCCCACAAGGCTCAATTGTTGCACCGCTCTTGTTAAGCCTGTATATGCTTCCAATGAGTCAAAGAACCAAATTGCCTATCACAGCTATGCTGATGATACCCAGATTTACCTAGCCTTATCTCCAAATGACTACAGCCCCAGTGACTCCCTCTGCCAATGCATTGATGAAATTAATAGTTGGATGTGCCAGAACTTTCTTCAGTTAAACAAGAAAAAAAAAGAGAAGTCATTGCATTTGGAAACAAAGATTAAGTTTTCAAGATGAATGCATATCTTGACTCTAGGGGTCAAACAACCAAAGACAGACCTTAGTCATGTCAAAGCAGTAACTAAATCAGCATACTATCATTTAAAAAACATTGCAAGAATTAGAGGTTTTGTTTCCAGCCAAGACTTGGAGAACCTTGTTCATGCCTTTATCACAAGCAGGGTGGACTATTGTAATGGGCTTCTTACTGGCCTTCCCACAAAGACCATTAGAGAGCTGCAGCTCATCCAGAACGCTGCAGGATTCTGACTAGAACCAGAAAATCTGAGCATATCACACCAGTCCTCAGGTCCTTACACTGGCTTCCAGTTACATTTAGGATTGATTTTAAGGGTGTACTCACACTAGGCACGGTTGCCATGAACCGGGCCCAAGTACGATTGTCCCCCCTCCCCACTCCCCCTCTGGCCTGCACTCACATATAGGGTTTCAGCATTCGTGCTGGAGCACGCTTACATCATTATTGTGCGACGGTTTCGGGATAAACAGGAAGAGCTGCGCTCTTTCAACACAATGGAGTCCATCGCTCTGTTTTCTTTGTGGATAATTTTGTGTCATTTGGTCCACGGTGGTCCACAGCCCTCTCACAGCCTGTTGTTAAACAGATGTGTCGCCTTAGTGGCGCGAAAATTTTCACGTAATCGTGCTGCTCGTATGAGGATGTTTGCAAGGTACCAGCTGAAGTGCAGAAAGGACTTTGCAGTTTTGAGTTTTTATGCGTTTTGTCCAGCTGTTCTTGTATGCTCTCATCTGCCCAAATTTCCAACAAGCATTGCACCTCTGCCGTAGACCAAAGCGACCCTTTCCCCGCCATGTTGGTTTTGGAGCACCGCAAAACCGTGACGCAACGCGTCCTTTTCCATGCTCCAGCATGGTTAGCGCTCACACTGCATGCGAACCGCGCCCGAGTCCAACTGAACCGTGCTCTGGCCCACCTCTTCCAAGCTGGCCAGGGCCGGCTAATCGAGCCGCGCCCGGGCACGGTTCGGAGCACTCACACTAGTCAAACGAACCGCGCTTTGGTGGTCAAACGCACATGGGCACGGTTCAAACTGGCTAGTGTGAGTACAACCTAAAGTACTTTTACTCGTATATAAGTCACTAATGACCTAGGACCGAAATATATTGCAGATATGCTCACTGAATATAAACCTACCAGACCACTCAGATCACTAGGATTGAGTCCGTAAGAAATACCATGGGTTCACACAAAAACAGGGAAGTCTGCCTCTAGTTACTATGCCGCCCGCAGTTGGAATCAGCTTCCAGAAGAGATCAGGTGTGCTAAAACATTAGTCACATTTAAATCTAAACTTTAAACTCATCTGTTTAGCTGTGCATTTATTGAATGAGCACTTTGCAATGTCCAAACTGATTGCACTATATTGTCACTGTTTTCTTTTTATGTAAAAACATTTTCGAACTGTTTTTCATTTTAATTAAGTACAATTTTTAATCATTTTAAAAGTTTTTAAAATTGCTTGTTTTACTTTTTGTAATAATAAAACCTTCCTAATCATCGGGAAGAAGGAGGCAGGAACCGGCGGACAATCAAAATGAAACTTTAATTACAAAATAAATACAAAACAGCGCATTAGCCCCTCACGGATGACTGATGTGCACAAATAAAAATCAGGCCTGGTCCTCTCTCGTCCTTTACTGTCGTCGCTCCAGTCTTACATGTATATCCTTCCATCTCCTCTGTGGGACTCGAGACCGGTGGTGGGTCGCTGGTGTCGCTCATTTCCCAATCACTCCACCGGCCTCGCTCGTTCCCACATCCCTCGGCCCCGCACCACTCGTCACACTTTTATTTATTATTTTTCTTCATGATTATTTTCTTTTCTTTTATGTAAACCACTTTGAATTACCATTGTGTACGAAATGTGCTATATAAATAAACTTGCCTTGCCTGTAAATGAAATGAGTTGATTTTGGCTTGTGATTTAAAACTAAACAGGAAATTGGAAGTTTAACTAAAAGTTTAGTTTCCCCCATCATTTAGCACAATCAACCTGTACAGCAAGACCTCCAAGCTTCTCCTGCCAGTTTCATCGGTGGTCAAGGAGTTTAAAGCTGCCAAGGCTAGGGCCAGTACACTCCTCTCATCTGAAGATGGGAAAGTAAGACAAGCAAGACCATCAAATGCGGTAGAAAGAGGAAGCCCCAGCAAGGCGTGATGGAAGCAGAATCCCAAGATGTGTATATTTGTGAGGAGTACGTAAAGCCAATTACTGAGAAATACATGAAAAAGTCAACTAAAAGCATACTTCCTTAATTTTAGTTTAAAGGAAAAATACTAATAGCTCACTTGAATAAACCTCTTTTTTTGTAAGGGATACTATCATAAAGCAAGCAAGTTGGTTAAACGAATATCAAATAAATAAAAACGGAGTCTGTTTGGGCTGTCTCCCTCAGCTAGGGGTGGGTGATATAATAAAAATCTAACAAATCATTTTTTTTTCAAGCTGTTTGAGTATCACAGCCAAACTAATTCCCCTATTATAAAGCCTTTTAAGGTAACAAAATATTTATATTTAGGCAAAAGTGCATGGGTAAAGATAAAAAATCTTTAATTGTTTTTTAATTGTTATTAAAAATGTATAACAAAGATACAACACTAAAATAAAACACTATATACACTGATTCATATTAAAGCAACTGAAATAAAGTTTTTCAGTCAGGATAACTGAGTGATTTTTCTCTGTGTTTGGTGTTTTATTAACATTAAAGGGGGGGGGGGGGGGTGAAATGCTATTTCATGAATACTGAGTTTTTTACACTGTTAAAGAGTTGGATTCCCATGCTAAACAAGGAAAAGTTTCATGGAAACTTTCAAGGAAAATTAAGTTTTACGTTTGAAGGAGTATTATTGTTCCAAAAATACTCCTTCCAGTTTGTCACAAGTTTTGGAAAGTTTTTTTCGAGTATGGCTCTCTGTGACGTTAGATGGAGCGGAATTTTCTTATATGGGTCCTAAGCACCGCTAAGCAAATATATACAGTTTCAGTACATACCACATAAAAACATCTTTGCTGATGCTGCTCCTGTTAAAGTTCACCCACTGGATCTGATTCTGGATCATAAATATACGCTGAATCTGACTGTTAGCCATGGTTTGTTTTGGATGTGTTTTTCCTCACGGTAATGTCACAGCTTGCAAACTCTCTCAACGCAAAAGCCTACTGGCGCTCATGATTCTTTAGCTCCGCCCACACGTCACGCCTCCAGCCGGTTGTGTTTTTCCAGGAAAAATCGGTACAGACTATCTTTCTCTTATGAATATAATAAAACTAAAGACTTTTTGGAGTTATGAAGGATGCAGTACTACTCTATAGGTACTCAAGATTAACAGGATATTGAGTGAAAACGAGCATTTCACCCCCCCTTTAAAGGAATAATTCACCCAAAAACTTAAGTAGTGAAAAAAAAAAAACTGAATGAGTTTCCTCCTTCTGCTAAAAATAAACTTTATTTTGAAGAAGGTGGAAAACCAAACAGTTGCAGGTTCACAGTGACTTCCAGAGTATTTCCCCCCTACTATCAAAGTTAATGTGGACCAGCAACTGTTTGGTTATCTGTTTGGTGTTCAGCACAAGAAAGAAGTTAATATAGGTTTTGGACAACATGCGAGTGTATAAACAATACAATTTTAGGGTGACCTATCCCTTTAATTCACATGGCAGCATGTTATGGAGCCAAAAGAGTCTCAATAAAGATAAATGCACACACTACATTCACATATGCACACATAGGATTCATACATGCACACACATAATCCATAAATACACACACAGGATACACAAATGCGCACAAATTTCACAAATGCACACACAAAATTTAAAAAGCACAGAAGATTCACAAATGCATACAAAATTCAGAAATGCACACAAAATTCAGAAATACACACACAATTCAGAAATGCAAACAACGTTTACAAATGCACTCAAGATTCACAAATGCACAGGACAAGATTCAGAAATGTATTTCTGATGCACACACACATATATCTTGATTTACAAACTGCTTGCGGTCTGTGATCTTCATTGCACACACAAATGCCTTTTTTCTTAAACAGGGAATCATCTGCAACCAATCAGATATCTCCCTTGTTTTAGCCAATCACAAGAATGCACTCCACGTGGGGGATTGTTTACTTATAAGCCAATCTGCGAACAACTCACTTTCCTCACACAGCGAACGACTCACTTTCCTCACGCAGCGAAAGTGAGCGAACGTTTCACTTTCCTCAAGCAGCGATCAACTCACGCCGCCTTCACACTGGCAGTTGAAATCAGCTCCGTAATATGCAAAACTCCCCCAGTGGACGTCGTACTACACAGCTGAAAAGCTTCGGAAGCGAGTAGAACAAAAATGGCGGAGATATTAGAACGATTGATATTGTCTGTATCTGAATGTGCATGTCAGGTCAGCTAGATGTGATATAGTGGTATATAGGGCTGCAACAACCCTGCACTCAAGCAAGAGAGACCGAGTGTGTCTGAGAGCGGGGAGGCACAATATTTAATTATTAATTATAATTGTATTAACTGCCCTTATAATGTTAGAAAATCATGAAAATAAAAAAATGACATGACAACTTATCATTATAAAATCATTATTTATTTTATTAAAAGTTATGAATTCAGGTTTGTTTATCAGTACCATAGCAGCGCCAACTTCCGCTGGAATTGTCGGATAGGAACATAGACAGTAAAAGAAACGGACACAGCGACCCCATTAGAACTCAATTGAGACAAGTGAAGCCCATTTTTAGCGTTTTTTAGCACTTCCGTTTCTGACGCGCAGACTCAAACGAAGCTTGACGACGTCAGCAACCTGTCTGCCAGATGTAAATCTTCTAAGTGGCTGTGCGTGCAAACTGCCATTGTTAATCTTGCAGAGACGGCGAGCTTGAGCGGGGAGTTCACTTTGCGACTCACTTTACGCAGCCGGAGAGTCACTTTCCTCTTGCAGCAGACCACTGACTCTCTCTTCATGTAGGGACCGAATATTATAATTAAAGTGACTTCTATATTGCATCCAAAAGAATATTTAGATATATTAAAATATTCAAAAAGGTGTAAAAAATGTTTTTACTTTCATTAAAAAATTTCAATAAAAGGAAATAATTGCAAATTTATAAATCCATCTTGGTTCTTGTTGGTTAAACCTGTAATTTCTTATTTTGTTACTTAACCTTTTATTAGTTCATTGGCTTATATCTTTCCTTGTCTTGAGTTTAATTTGTGTTTTTGTGGAGCTTTGTCCTGTCTAGTTTTGTGTTCGAGTTCCTGACCTGTCACCGTTGTGTCCTGCCCTGGTTCTACCTACCTGGCACTTGGTCTGTTTCAGAGTCAGTGGTTAACAAGTGTCTGAGATCTGCTCTACGGTGCCTTGTGTGGTCTTCTCCATCAGCCTGGTTTTGCTGCCCCCTCTGTTGCCAAGTATTCTGCCAGTTGTTTCCTGAAGCTTTCCCACTGGCCTCCCCTACCTGTTCCTGTTAACTGTTATCCTGTTGTGTTATCTATTGTTCACTTCACTACCCTCTTGTATCAGTCTGTTTTGTCAATAAAACCTTATTACCTCCCAATGAAATTGGGTCCTCCCTCCTAGATCCTTTACATAGGTGCTAAATTCCTGCTGCAAAATTAAATCAGCATCTCCATAAAGCTTGTCAGCAGATGGAAGCATAAAGTGCTACAAAATCTCCTGGTAGATGGCTGCATTGACTTTGGACTTGATAAAACATAATGAACCAACACCAGCAGACGTCACGGCACTCAAATCTTCACTGACTTCAGAAACTTCACACTGGACTTTGGATTCTGTCCCTCTCCAGTCTTCCTCCAGACCTTGAATTCCAAATGAAATGTGTAACCCATGTTAAAATGACATAAATAATTAAAATGTTAATTAAAGTTAATTAAATGTAGTTAATAAAAAATGTTAATATGACAATTTAATGTTAAGATTAAAAGTATACTGACAGAAAATTTGTGTCACTGCCCCTTTAAGGGACTAGTGACGCTAGATACAGCACTTCAGTGACGTTGCAGCAGAGGAGAAATCGGAGATAACGAGCTGTGTTTAATAAGCAGAGAAAAGAGTGAAAAAGTTGATTTTGCAGTTGAAAAAACATAACTTAAGGCTGGTTCACACGGCAGGATAATTGGGCCGATTTTAGCCCCGATTCAGCCCTTCCGACAATCTTAGGATGCTCCGATTATCGTAAAATAATCTGGTCAAATATTCCTGCCGTGTGTGGTGTGTTAAGACTGCTCTCCTCTGCTCGGAAGAATGTCGGGACCGCTCCGATCTCAAATCGGGGATATCCAACATGTTGGATTTATTTGGCCCGATTTCTTCTCGTGTGTGGTGTCCCCCGAGGACAAACAATCACGCAGCCTGTGGACTGTGGTGTGTAGCCGATCAGAGAGCGAGGTGATGAGGCGGTGATGAAGTACCAGGAAACAAAATCAAAACAGCCGGCGTATATAACAAATATAACAAATACAAATAAAGTCGATGGGCTTAACTACATCCACAACTGCAGTCCACCAGAGTACATGGAAACGAATATATGAACGTTTATTTCAATGGTTATTAATCTGTGTAGCACGTAACAACATTTCTATGAGATAAAACAACAACTTATCTCCATATTATGATATAGCAAGTATAGTCCATGCTCGCGTTGTCTCCACCTCTTTGACCATAGCCTTTTCTTGTTTTTCTTATGTTTTTTTCCGTTAAAAACAAAGCACAAACTATGGGCACTGCATCCTCTTCATCCGCCATGATTGTTTACTTTGAAGTCACGTTTGATCTCGAGGGATTTTGCGAGATTTCCCGTCTGACCTGGGAATGCTCGGGATTCAAATCAGTTTGTGTGTGATGTGTTGATATTGCCGTGTGGCTGCACACCACACACGGAACGACCAAAACTGTTAGACCTGTGATTTTTTATCGCCGGTGTGTGAGGTCTCTCAGGTTTGGAAAATCGGCCGACAATTTTATAATCGTCCCATGTGAACCAGGCCTTACCTGGTCGGGAACTGACAGGGATTTTATGGGAACTAAGCCACACCAGTTTTGGTGAGTTTGAGTTGTTTTCTCACATTTTGCCTTGAGGTAATTACTTTTTTTTTTTATCTTCTTTCTCCGGCGGAGAGCTAACGTTAAAACGTAGCTGTTTACAAAGAAATGCTTCGCCATAAACTGTTTACCAGTTAATATTTTAGGTTTATGGAAACTGTGAATGTTATAAATGTGAATGTATGCTTTGTAAATGAGAGATGTGTACATAGCTGTGTGACGAATGGAGCCGTGAGTTAAAAGAAATCGCTCCACCACCATTTTTTAGGGAGGCTAATTGGTTTGACCAAGCCTTTGAACAGAGTTGACTCAAAAGTGAGCATCGCTCACTTCTCATTGTCCAGAGAAAAAAGTCATAAATTTAACAAAAATAATTTAAGGCCATAAAAAGTCATAAAAACGTCCGGATTTTCCATACAAGGTCATAAAAAACATTTAGCCACATCTTAAATTGATATGCTAGTCCATTAATTTGTTCTTCCATCAAAATGCGATCGTAGCGGCAACGGCATTCATTTGTTTCACCTGTTGTAGTTCTGTTTGAGGAATCTGGGTGGTATCACACTGGTATCACAGCGCTCCAGAACTACAAGGTCCATGCGGCAACATACAGACTTGTCAGAAGAACTTTCACAGAAACCCGCGCGAACTCCGATCATACTGTATCATACTGTGTGTTGGGATGTACTACATTACCCATAAGGCATTTGGGTGTATGACGTAATGCAAGAGGCGATTGCACTGGAGAGTGTGTCGCAGATGTTTACTGACTTCCACATGTGTCGGATGTGTTAACTGTTGCTCATAATAAACCGTAACCGATAAGAGCCATACACTTGTGTGTGTGTGTATGTGACATGGTGTCAGAAGTGCGTCGTACCCGCTTCACTAAATAAACGACGATGTCAATGTTTCAAGCTCCGGAGTCGTTTGACTTCAGCCAGCCCTCCGCATGGCCTCTGTGGATCCAACGCTTTGCACGATTTCGGATCGCTACTAAATTGGACAAAGAGGAAGGTGATGTGCAAGTTAACTCACTGCTTTACGCCATGGGGACGGAGGCGGAGACAATATTCACCTCGTTTCGGTTCATAGAGGCTTCCCATTCCAGCGACTATAAGAAGGTAGTGGAAAAGTTTAACGACCATTTCATACCTCTCAGGAATGTTATACATGAACGCGCATGCTTTCATCAACGTATGCAAAAGACGGGTGAATCAGTGGAAGCTTTTGTGAGGGGATTATATGAGCTGGCGGAAAATTGCGAGTTTGGAGCACAGAAAGACGAACACATTCGAGACAGACTGGTTATAGGGATAGCAGACCGGGGAGTGTCACAAAGGCTTCAGATGGAAAGCGAATTGACACTGGAGAGAGCAGTGCAGATGGCCCGCCAGGCAGAGCTTATAAAAACACAAAACTCGGCTGTAGTGATGTCTGCGGATGTGGCTGCGTTACAGCAGCGGTCCAGAGGAGTTAAACACTATAATGCTGGTAAGACAACAAACAATACAGGACAGCAAAGTGATAAGCAGACAGAAGAGAAAATGTGTTCACGCTGCAATAGATGTCATAGGCCACGCGAGTGCCCCGCATATAATAAACAATGCCGCAAATGCAGGAGACTGGGACATTTTGCTGCTGCCTGTCAAAGTAAGGCTGTGAGAGCTGTACATTTGCAATATAAAGAAGAGGATGAAAGTGAGGCTTATTTTCTTGGCAGCATTGAGAAAAGTGATTCAGAGTCTGATTGGCTAGTAAGTCTTCCAGTGTGCGGTAAAACGATATCTTTCAAAATAGCAGAGGTGTCAAGTAACGAAGTACAAATACTTCGTTACTGTACTTAAGTAGAAATTTGGGGTATCTATACTTTACTTGAGTAATTATTTTTCAGCCGACTTTTTACTTCTACTCCTTACATTTTCACGCAAGTATCTGTACTTTCTACTCCTTACATTTAAAAAAAATAGCTTCGTTACTGCTATTTCATACAGGATTGTTATCGTTCAGAGAGAGAGAAAGAAAAAAACCCTATCCAGATAAATCGCGCCATCAGGATGGAGTGAATTTGATTGTGGTTGGATGATAAGTATACACATATACCATTCCGACACCCTATTGGTCCATACGCGATCCATCACACCTGCACATGACACAAGTCACATCACACTGCATAGACAGTTTTGGGTTCGTTTATCAAAAAAAAAAATTTCTTAAAAGTAGGTTGGAACCAGTAGTATCCGATCGCCTCAGAGTCAGTCCGCTTAAATTTCAAATGAAACCGGCGTCAGTCCGGTCTCCTCCCGTCTTTCAGCGCGCTCTTCAATCCGCCGACCACGGTGGAGCAGCGCGAGCTCAAACAGAGACAGAGGACACAAGGTGTGTGTTTACCGATAGATTGTTAGAATATCTGTATCTGTGAAGTTCTTTGTCATAAATACAGTTTACAAAAGGTCAAGATCAGTCGGTTTCTCCTCTAGTGTAAAGTTTTCGCTTGTCACCGCTAATCACGAAACAGCTGTTTCCTTACACTTATTTAAATATACTTCATTTAATCATACGTACATACACTACTGTGCAAAAGTCTTAGGCAGTATTTTAACTTAAAAGAATGGTGTTCGGCCAGTTATTTATATATTTTGCTGTAGAGTGTCACTGTCAGTATAAAATATCAGTTTACAATTCCAAACATTCATTTTGCCATCGTCAAACTGCTTGTGCATTCAAAATCGCACTAGATTATTATTAAAATTAATGGCAAACTACTGTCCTACTGACACATTGCAGCAAAAGATATAAATAACTGGCTTAAAACCCTTTTTTGGGGTGAAAACACTATTCTTTCTTTTCCATAAGACTTTTGCACAGTACTGTATTTTAAAAACGAGATTGTTGCTACTTTATAAAGAATGAGCATACAGTAATTCACAGAACTGATTTAAGACAGTGACAGACAGCACTCATCTTAACTAAATATCAGAGTGAGTGACAGAGATACAGTAGAAACATTATGTGTACTTTTGTATTAAATAATGACCCAGATTGTGAAATACATTTATTAGCCTTAAATTAAGGGAAGCACAACTTGGGAAATGAGAGCATCCAAGGTGAAAGCTATGGATTTATTTTAAATATTTGTAATGTTCTTTAATGTTATCCATAGTTTTTTTTGTAGTTCTTTTTTTTTTTTTTAAGTATCGGTTCAGGCACGTTGAGGCGCCAGTACCATTTTAAAAGTATCGAAAAGGCACTGGACCCTACTTAAAAGTTATTATTTATTTCTCACTACTGGCTCATTTGCCAAATGGGTGCTTTCTCTTCGTCCTCCACAAATTAAGCTACTGTAGGTAGTTGGGTAGTGAGACGTTTTAATAAATTATCGTTTGCGATTAATGACGCAAATGACAATGTTGTGATATCTAGGCTATAGAGCATCACAGTCCCACCCACAGCTGGTGCCGGAACTAAAAATTCAATGCAATTTCTGCATTGACATTTGGGGTATAAGCCATTAAAACGTAACCATACATGGTAGACTTAAAACCAGCCACGGCTGTACTAAGCAACAGTATATGCTCATATAAACGTAAAAAGATCATGGGGGCACTAACCTTGTTTTGATCTAAATGCCTTTTATTCGCTATGTCTTGGCTAAGTACTTCATTACCCACAATCCTGAACAATGCCACAGTGATGCATCTGAGTGGTGGAGCTCTTATAACCGTCTGGTTAAACCCCTCGAAGGTCCGTGAAGACTGAAGATCATTAATAAAAAAATAAAATAATAATAAAAACCTGTGTTGCGTTTTTGCACGGTAGACTTATCAGTGCAATCATGATCTCCTTGGCTGCCATTGAGAGTTTGGCAGGGAGGTTGGTAACTTTAGTTAGCATTATCGTCCACTTTAGCTAGGCTACTGTAGCCTCCATATGAAATGAGTCATATCAAGCATTTTATAATGCCACTGTCAAAACAATATTTAGCCTAGACATACCTTTTTGTGCATTTACTGAACATTTGTGTAATGGCAACGACATGTGTTGACAACTGAGCAGTGATTGCAGTCAGATACAAAGCACTGCACCATTGCTGACGTTATCGTTAACCACTTTCACACACGCACACAATATAAAATACACGATGATAAAATAAAAATCAATACACAATACATATATAAAACACTATTTATTTACACGATTAATACTGAAAGAACTGCTATTACTGCACATTCACTATATAAAATAAAATTCACTGGAGGAAAAAGTTCGCGCGAGCGGCCGTCATCAGATTTGGATGTCGCTCAAAAGGCTCGTTGCCTCGTTCTCAGTTGTGGCTTCAGTCGAATTCAATGGGGCGCGGTGGTTTATGGGATTAGCAGTTCCTGCGCTCGAAATGAAAATATGTACACAGTCTTGTACCTTTGACTTTTTTTGGATTTTGTCTTAATTTTTTCACTTGAAATGATATGTTATATGCTTATGAGTTCAGCCGTAGCTGGTTATCCTCACACATGCTCTAAAACTCTTTAGATACGGATTTTTCCGAAAGTGAATGGGAGAAATGAATGGGAAATTTACTTCCGGCACCAGAGCTCTCTCAAGCTGTGGGTGGGACTGTGAAGCTCTATATCAACTTTGTAACTCGTTACCCTCCGAACACTGGACATAGCAGACGTATGTACCAAATACAAGAAGCTATCAATCAAGAAGGTATCAGGATTATGAGTTATTTTTCATTTTTAGTTTTTGAATAATCACTTAGATTAATCATTCATTTTGACAGCACTATAATGTTTATTGTAAATAGTCAACCACACAAGAGTAATTATTTCTTAGCCTGCACCAATGTTCTTGTCCATTGCCCTCACAGAGTCCTGCAGCTAAGCTTGGATGTACATTTACATTCCATTCAAGGTTATTGATGACATGCCTCTGAAGTTTGACTTTTTGCACCATGACAATACTTATTGGCAACTAGTCATCATATCTCTAGCTCTTTAATGTATTTGCATTGTACTAAAATGAGTTCATTTTCAATGGGCATATATGTGGCTGAAACAGGTAGCCTAGTGCCTCCCAAATTTTTCAACATGAACATTTTAATTTAACATTATAGTCATTATGGCCTTTAGAAATTTTTTTTTTTGAGGAGGTGGGGTAGTGCACAATAGGCCCTTGTGGCACGGCCCAAGCTTTTGTTCTTAATGGCATTTTTTTTCCTTACATTACTTTTACTTTTATACTTTAAGTAGTTTTTTAAACCAGTACTTTTACACTTTTACTTGAGTAAAAAGCTTGAGTTGATACTTCAACTTCTACAAAAGTCTTTTTAAACCCTAGTATCTATACTTCTACTTGAGTAATGAATGCCAATACTTTTGACACCACTGCAAAATAGACACTGGGGCTGACATCACAATTATGTCCAAGGAGACGTACCAAGGGCTCCCACAGCGCCCCCCGTTGACCAAAACGGAAATACAGCTTAACAGTCCTGGTGGCAATGTGGAAACAATAGGAACATTCTTAGCTGAGACTAAAAGAAACACAACTCGTCATCAGTTTTGGATTTATGTAGTGGATGGACGTTATACACACAACCTTCTCAGCAGAAGTGCAGCCTGTGCTATGAGATTAGTAGCCAGAGCAGATCACATTCATGCCAAACTTTTTGGAGAAATTGGCTGTCTGAACTGTAAACCAATAAAAGTTGAACTTAAGCCAGATGTACAACCCTATAGCTTGGCTACACCAAGGAGGGTGCCCTTTCCCTTAATGCAAAAAGTACATGAAGAGCTACAGAGGATGCAGTCTATGCAGATAATAGGAGAAGTCACTCAGCCTACAGATTGGTGTGCTCCAATGGTCCCAGTAGTTAAGAAAAATGGGAAAGTCAGGATATGTGTAGACTTGAAGCGCCTCAACAAAGCTGTGAAGAGGGAAAAATTCATACTGCCCACTTTGGAGGATGTTGCCGTAAAACTGACAGGAGCTAAAGTTTTCTCAACGTTGGACGCTTCCTCAGGATTTTGGCAAATCCCGTTGGATTACAGTAGTTCAATACTCACAACATTTATCACTCCAAGAGGCAGATTTTGTTTCCAGAGACTTCCCTTTGGAATCACATCTGCTCCAGAAATCTTCCAGAGGGAAATGACCAAGCTACTGGAGGGACATGAAGGCTGTGTAGTAGTCATGGACGATGTTCTGGTGTATGGCAGAGACCAAGAGACACATGATAAGAATCTGGAGGCAGTTTTACAGACAATCCAGGAGTCTGGATTAAAGCTGAACAAGGACAAATGTCATTTTAGTAAGGAAGAAATCATTTTCTTTGGACATATCATTAGTGGCGATGGAGTAAAACCTGATCCAGACAAGGTGAAAGCAATTACAGACCTGCCATGCCCCAAAGACCTCACCCAACTCAGACAGGTATTAGGTATGGTCAATTACTTTGGAAAGTTTCTTCCAGACTTGTCGACGGTGCTGCACCCACTCAATGAACTGTTAAAGAAAGATTCTGCATGGCTGTGGGACACACAACAACAGCAGGCCTTTAAAGGGGTCATGAAATGAGAAACCAAATTTGCCTTGATCTTTTGGAATATAAGAGGTCTTTGTACCATTAAAACGTCCTGCAAGTTTCATAGCTTAAGACGTCCTCCCCATTATAAACGAGCCATTTATTTAATCAAGCTCTAAATACAGCTCGTTCTGGATCCATGGTAAGAAGTGACGTCACGGTGCGAAGTGACGTTCCAACCATTTGCATATGACCGCCTCCAGCACAAGACAACTACGCTCATTTCGGATCGTTGTCGCGCTGCGCGCCTCACAAGTGTTCAGTCGACGGACAGCGAGTGGGTCTGTGTACAGGAAAACTACAATGCCACGCAGATGTGCTGTTCCTGGCTGTGGACAAACAACATCTTTGAATACGCTGCCGAAAGATCCTGACGTCAGGGAAAAATGGATGCAGTTTATTTGTATAAGAGAATCTTGAAAATATGTCGCCTTTCTAGTAGGCCTACATGTAATAGAAGATTAAAAATGTTGCCTTATCAATGCTGCATCTTCAAATATGGCCTGTGCATGCATTTTTGTCCGCAGTACACCCTATAATTTCATTGAAATTAGGTAAATAATGTTGAACTGTTAGCATATTAAACTATAGAATAATTATGCAACAATAAACCGTTTTCAAGTGTCTCAGGTTACAATTTTTTTATTAATTCAAAATAGTTTCACTTTCCATGTGGACACGGGCTGATCCAGTCTTCGTTGTTGTGGTGATGGTTCATTTTCCTCTGATTCCTCATCTGATTCCGACTCAAACATATAAGGTTTTATCATTGCAAGAGCCATCGCTTCGAATGCATCACTCGCTACTAAACAGTTACGCTCAATCCGCAAATGTTCCGTCAAATGTCGTTAGCCAATCATAACAGTGGGCGTTAACACTGAACTCTTAAAGGGGAAACAACCCAAAACAGACTGTTTGAATCAAAGGATGAGAAACAGGGTGGGAAAATGTCATAATTCACTACATTTTAAAAGTTTTTTTTTTTTTTAACTATAGTAATACTATAATTGCACCTAGGGGACCATAATAATAAAATAAAAAAACCCATGTCATGACCCCTTTAACAACATAAAGACAATGCTGTCTTCAGCTCCGGTTTTAGCTTTTTATGACATCACAAAACCTACCATTGTGTCTGCAGATGCCAGCAGTTTCGGACTGGGCGCCACTCTCCTGCAAATCCATGGTGATAAACTACTTCCGGTGGCTTTCTGCTCCAGAACCCTGTCAAGTGCTGAGTTAAAATACTCTCAAATCGAAAAGGAATGCCTCGCTGCTGTCTGGGCATGTGAGCGGCTTGCGTGTTATTTGCTGGGTCTTGCTGAGTTTACACTGCAAACGGACCATAAGCCATTGGTCCCCCTGATTAACACTTATGATCTGGACAAAACACCTCTGCGCTGTCAACGTCTGCTGATGCGCCTGATGCGTTTCAATGTCAAAGCAGTACATGTCCCAGGAAAATCACTTGTCGTGGCCGATGCGCTCTCGCGCAACCCCTTAACTGGAACAGGAGTTCCTGATACTGAAGGTGATGTGCGCGCTTATGTGGAGGCTGTGATTCAAACTAAGCCAATATCAGAGGCAAAGCTGGATGCCATTCGTGAGGCAACATCCACAGACCCTACTATGAGGGAAGTAATGCGTTTCATTAATGAAGGCTGGCCACACCATGTGCCGTCGGAGCTTAAGGCTTACCATGCAGAACGGGCATCATTGTGCAGGGCCGAGGGTCTGCTTTTACATGGTGACAGGATTGTGGCAGGAACTTGCACATTTAAGCCGCACTAGCAGCCGTAGTGTGATCACTACGCTAAAAGGGATGTTCATTAGGTGGGGGATTCCGCATGAGTTACACTCAGATAATGGTACCCAGTTCAGCAGCATGGACTTTGCAGACTTTTGTAAGAGCTGGGGCATCCATCATGTTACTAGCAGCCCACACTTCCCACAGTCAAATGTGACAGTCCCACAGTCAAAAGCCACTCCAATTACTGCCACTGGTGCAAGCCCTGCTCATGTTGGGACGACAAATTCGCACTACACTGCCTGTGCTTGAGAAGACTTTGCGTCCACGCCATATCAGCTTTGAGCGGGTATTGGAAAAGGACAAAAAAGCTAAAGCAACTTACAAACACTTCTTTGACAAAAGACATTCTGTTCGTACGCTTCCCTGCTTAAACCGAGGAGATCAAGTTCTCTTAAAGTTGGATGGGGAGAAAGCATGGTTCACATCAGGAACAGTGGTGAGAAAAACAAAGGAGCCATGATCCTATCTTGTTCAGACACAAAGTGGAGCTTTGTTAAGATGTAACAGACGTCACCTCCAATTGGTAGAGCCCACAGAAACTGATTTTGGAAAGAATAATGTGGACAGTTCTACACCCATACCACCTGCACAAACACACAGGAGCATTCTGTTCCTGTCATGAATGCAGAGCAAATTCCACCTGACTCTGTTCCTGGTTCTAAAATGACCTCTAGTGGCAGGTTAATAAAACTGCCAGTTCGTTACAGAGACTAGAAGTGGAGAATCCTCATCCAGAATTCATGCAGTGAATCCAGTGTGTGAACGTGATTGAACTGTGCCTTGTTAAAGATGTCAGGAGAAGAAATAGCTGTGAAATCCGAGGCTTGAAGTGTCTCTGGGTTTTGGTATGTGATACATTAGGCTGCATTACATTTGGCTGACGCATTTTTAACCAAAGCGACTAACATGCTAGCCTACACAGTTTTCTTTTTAAGGCAATTCTATCAACAATTATATGTATATATATATATATATATATATATATATATATATATATATATATATATATATATATATATATATTAGTGCTGTCAAAATTAGCGCGTTAACGCATTCGATTAATTTGAAATATTTAACGCGTTAAAAAAAAATTACGCAATTAACGCGGTTGCAGTTTTTTTTTTATTTCCAGTTGTGGCCTATGTGTGTTCAACGTGCAAAGAAATATGGATAAGACCAAGGAAGGACTTTTAGACGGAAAGTTTCAGTATAAAACTCTGCCGGATTACTCTTCAATCTGCCACAAGAAACAGCAACATTAAAATCATGAACTCAAATGTCATTGTTAAAAAAAAAAAAAAAAACATTTACTCTAACAGTGTGTAAATCAGACCTTTCTGTAACGCTAACGTTAATAAGCTTAAACGAAAATAACGAAATAATTGTGTAGCGGAGTATTTTTTGTACACAGTGCCGCGAACTGTCAATCACTCCTGTGCGCGTGCATCACTGTCCTCCTCGCAGCTGCAGCAACTTGCGCTCTCTCTCTTCATCAAGCTTTAAAACAAAAAGGGGACAAAAAGATCATATTGTCTTTGTGTATAGGCTATAGATTAATTAGATAAATGAATATCTAAATTTGTGCCTTGCCGTCTACGGTATTTTTTTAGAACTTAGAAAAAAGATGCTGCGGCCAATGAGCAGCCGGCGGGGGCTGCAGGACGACTCCACCTCCGCAGACAGTTTTTAATGTTTATCAGACAATAAATACTCAAGATTTTGCTTTAGTATAACTCACAACGAGTTTCACACACCTTCTCCGGCCACGTTGAGTTGTTGACACTTAACACTGGGAAAAGCGACACATGCGCTATTCACTTGTATAACTTAAGGGTGAATGGGTAATGTAGTTTCTGCACTGGGTGGGATGAATTAGGAAGCTTGCATTGTGAAGGGCGCTCTGAAAATCGGCAGTGCAGGTAAAAGATTAAAACCTCTATTAAAACAGATGTCCAGATGAGCGTACCGGTACGCTACAAGCACGTTCTGGGCGCACGGAGAGGTGGCGGTACGCTCAAGAGCTATATTTGGAAGTGGCGGTGCATACCGGCCCACTTAAAGCACTGGCAATGACTATACTTTGGAATTTTTTTGCAGTCCACTTAGAATTCAACATGGAAATCATTTTTGTTTTTTATTGGCATTGATTGTTTTGAAATTCAAATGGTACTTACATGCCTGTGTTTTTATTTCTGTAATAAATATGGCTTTCAAGCCAACAGTTAATTTGGAGGATATTGATGGTTTATTGCAGGTATGTTGTTTACATGAGAAAATCTGTGTTACAAGTTAAACAAAAATTCCAATAAACAATCATATTTTGAATTTAAATAGTTTCTTTGTCTTGAGTTTACATTAATTATTTACATTTTACATTTACATATCCAAAAAGTTTCAGTCTTTTAATTGCGATTAATCGCGATTAATTTAAAAAAATTGTGCGATTAATTAGTTAATTTTTTTTATCGATTGACAGCACTAATATATATATAAAATGTAGAGTACAAAAAGAGCATCAGTGAGTGCTGTTTTTGAACAGAGTGTCAGTTCTAAGTGCTAGGATCAGCAAGACTAGTTGTAAGTACTACAAGAGGAGATGTTTTCTGATTATAATGAAATTCTGGGAAATGGGAATGTGTTTTATATCTGTTAAGTTGTATGTAACCATTTAAAGTTGACATGAGACATAAGTTTGTATTGGAATGCAAGTCGGATTATTGAAAAGGAGCAGTAAATTGAATGTATTCTATCTTGCAGTTGATCGTGGGTGGGGTTTAAACACACTGTGCTCCAGGCCAATGGAATTTGTAAAGGGCATGGTCTCTGAATTGGAAAACAACACGTAGCCTGCAACAGACTATTTAAATTAAAACTGAAACAATTTGAATCAAATAAAACATTTTATTTAACAAAAGAAAACATGACCATAAGTAGCCTAATCATCTGCCTCAGCCCGGTTAGACCAGTTGGTCAGGCGCCTCCTTGCCGCACCACGGTCTGCAGCCAAGTTAAACCATCTTATGGCATAACGTTGAATGTCTGTGTCTGTGGCTGTGCGACACAAACTATTTGCACGTACAGCACCTGTAGACACAAAATGAGGTTTTAAATTCAGCATGCATTTGGTAGGCTACTTATGACTTAAGCCCAGGCTGCCCAGTTATTGGCTGGAATTAATCAGTTTTGCCAGTTTGGGCATCTTTTGACTTCGTCGGCTGGGGAAAATAAGCCGGTGTTACAATATATTCGGTCTAATATTTGGTTCCAATGGGTGGAGCTATCATGAATACTCACGAGACCATAGCATGGGCGGGGCGACAAATACAAGTGAGTGGAACAGAAATTATTAGCGTGAGCGCCTCGTTTTGTTTTATGGATTATTTATTTCAAACAGGTAATAAAGTTGAACGAAGTTAAGCTTAACTACTCAGACATCCCAAATCTCCCGGAAGTTCCGGGAGTCTCCCGCATATTGAAAGCGGCTCCCTGAGACCCGCAAATTAGTTAAAATCTCCCGGAATCTAGACCGAGCGAGCAAAAGCGCGCGCACGGCAGAGAGGGAGAGGGACTGAGAGACCTTGCGTGTGTATGCTAATGTGCGTGTGTGCGAATCGCATGTCAGACAGGGAGCATCCTGATTGGCCTGTTTCTGCAAATCAACCAATCAATTGTCAGTGTGCTTTACAACCTTGCTTTAAAACTCTCATTCAAAAAACTCTATAGATTGTTGTCACAACTGCATACTCATTCTTTTATAATAACACTAATAAAATGTTAATATATACAGTACTGTGCAGAAGTATTAGGCATGTTAGTATTTTCACATTGAAAAAAAAAAACTGTTTTAAGACAATTATTTATATATTTTGCTGTTGTGTGTCAGTAGGATATATTAGTTTACATTTCCACACATTCATTTTGGCATTAATTGTAATAATCCAGTGAGATATTTGTATATATTTGTATGCATGATCCACATGAAGATCTTTTACATTGAATATAAATATTTCTGTCTTATATGGTGAACAAAATCCACATTAGATTGCAAACAGAAGTTATTTAAAAAAACTCGCTGAAAATGAATTAAGCTGAAATGTTTTTAAATGAATTTGATGCTGATGTTAACTGATAGCTATATATGAAATAATCCACAGTGCTGACCAATATAGTACTTGTACATAATACCAATTTCTCATCTGAACAACTATGTAGCTGTAATAACTAAAATACCTCTGCATGTACACACATATGTAATTATTAGTTCTTAATGAATGTATGTGCACAAATAACCTGCTTTGCTGGACTCTGCCTGAAGACACGGTGAATGGTGAAGTTCCTCCCCTCAGAGGTTGAGCTCTAAAAGAACAAATGTCAAGAGGTAGGTATATTGCTAGATATAGTACAGAGTAATGTATCATGTAGCAACATTCAAACAGCTACATACATTTGCAGAGTAAAGCTGTCCAGGAGAACAGAACACCACCACCTCCTGATCATGTCATCCTGAAAAATAATAATAATAATAGTATACACACAAAAATCATGCATGTCTGTTCAAATAACTTGACAAATGTGATGCCATACCTCTGTAAAATCGAACCTATGAACTAAAGCCATGTGCAGAGTGTACTGTTACTATCCACAAAGAACAATAAAATGAGCAATTTATAACAATTATTAACAATAATTATTCAAATTGAACGTACCATGGATAAATAAATGATCGAACATCACGTTTCATATTATAAGATGTTTACACAACCACTTTTACTCACCTCAAGCAATCAACGGAATAGCGTTATTACTCTGCTGCTGTAGTTGCCACCGTTCTGTTTGTTTCAACGCAAACTGCCCCCTGCTGGCTCGGAGGAACATGTCAAAGGCGGGGAAAACAAATATGGGCGGGGCGACACGCCCCATCGTCCAGACTGCACTCTGGGGTTACTCCCGACAAGCGGCAACCACAAACTGAGAGAAGCAGCAGACAGCAGAGTTTATCAATCCTGCGAATTCTTTGCTAGTGGTGCTTGCAAGCTTTATATATATATATATATATATATATATATATATATATATATATATATATATATATATTTTTTTTTTTGACCAAACAGAAATTAATTTATTCAATGACATTTTAATTTTACTGTAAGAAACATGTTTTCATTTGCTATACAAACAACAGCAACTGAAGCTTTATCTTGTAGAGTGTAGTCTGCTGCACTTCTCCGATCGGCGGATCCCAATCCACACCTTCCATCTCGATAACAAGAGGAAAGAGCTTTAGCTCCATCAGTTTGGGTCGTAAGACACCCTAAATAACATGAAAACTCAACAGGATTTGCTTTCTGCCATCTCGGTCTACATTAACTTCTTTCTGAAACGTCAGAAATGAACCAGGCTCATGCATCAGACGAACCATGTCTTGCTGGACATGTCTACTTTTAAAATAAGCCATTTAAATAGAATAATAATAACAATAATTTTATATTTAGGCCTATGTTATTCAAATGAAACCAACCAGAGGTGCAGTGTTTCCCGTCTGAACTCATTATCTGTAATGATATCACACCATCACTATATGCATATGGTCATCTACAGAATTCGTGAATTCAGTTCATAATTCTAAGTAGCCTATAGCCTATAATTAAAACATTTAAAGTAGACTAATTACGGGGAAAACTTAACTTATTTTAATATACATTTTATTATAAATGTGGGGTTGGATTTTTCCCATTTATTATTTTTTTTTTTTTATGAATGGCCTAGAATAAAACAAGTAGGCAAAAAAATTGTAGTAGGCCTATATTTTATTCCATGTCGTTGTAGATCACAGGCTAAAGTAAAATTCAAATGGTGTTTTTTATGAATAAAGTTGTCAAGTCTGCTTTGTCAATAACATGCAGCAGCCGGAAAAATATAATATTATTTTATTATAAATTTAATTATTATTATTATTATTATTATTATTTTAAACTGAGCTCGCGGTTGCTGCTTGTCGGTGCAGTACAGAAGGGATGAAAGGGGCGTTTCAGCGCCGCCCACACATTCAAACAAATAATAAAGCATAATCTCATTTTTTACCCACAAACAAAAATACGAAAAATCCAGCTAAATTTTCGTTTTCCGTTTCTTAAACAAAACGCAAAAAACGAAAATCAAACCGTTTCTCATTTATCTTTATTTATTTTTAAATAGAAAATCGAATGACCAAAAGATACACGGACCCATCTTGAAAATCTGACAGTCAGGCGGATCTGGCGGCTTGAGGGCGGGTCCGCCACGGACTCCTTTGCTGTGTGGGAAGGCGTCTCAAAACGCTTGTAACCGAATTTGCTTCTTTGTGCTCCTGTGCCGAAAAATACATAGGCCTACAAACTATGTCAAAATACCCGACTTGGAAAGAATGCCCGAATTTTTTTTTTCTTCAGTTATTTGTCAGTTATTTCTTAAGTGAAAGTAAACAGTTGAGGAAAAAGATGCGTTCATCATCTCTTAAAGGGACCGCGCCTAATTTAGTTAATGGCTGCTGTAATGTTAATCCAAGAAAATGAAAGAAAAATCACTCACTGCTCTTGACTGCATTACTTTGTAGTTTTAACAAAAATTTATGCACAGTCAAACCAAAAATTATGCACAGTCAAACCAAAAATTATCCAGACTCCAGATATAATTTTTTATATACATATTTGACTAGTAGGTACAGGACACTAATACATTTATGTAAGTGAGTATAAGCAAACTTTGATATATTATACCCAAAGAATCTTCATACAGTGAACTACTAGTGAAATAGATAGATATAAATGTTTTATGTATCTATCTATATATAAAATTGGGAACAAAAATTATTCAGCACCTTATAAAGCACCATGCATTGCTTATGTGTTTTTTTTGTTCTGAATTGCTAATGCAACCTTTTCACACCACAGTCTGAACAAAATGAAGCATTGCTTGGTAATTGGTCAACAAAGTATTGATAGTTGTGTAAATATTGTCATAATAACAGTTGTGTCTAGTTTTGGTTGATTGTAACCCATTACATACATTTCTATCAAAGTTATGACATTGTCAAGACTAATTTGTTCTGACAGAGTTTAACTCTAAATGTTTGTCATATTTTATAACCATTTTAGAAGCAATAGCAAATAAACTAATAATGTGAGAAATCTACAAGGTGTATGATAATTTTTTGTAAAATAAATTTTGGTTTGATTGTATATAACATTTTTACATTGAAGACTAACCAGTGCTATTTTACATTTAATTATTCGGTCTCTGTACCTGGATCCCAACAAACTTAAAAAACTTTGTAAATAGCAAAAATAAATAAAAATGAACGAACATACAAATTAAACAATTTCAAACAGGGCCCACTGCTACAACCTTCAGCGGGGCCCCGCAAACCCCAGCTACGGCCCTGCCTGTGTGTGTTGAATACTGTGACCAAACACCAATAACACTTGTTATTTTGGAAATTAATTCCATAAAATAATTGTTAATTTACAATGTTACAATTGTTAAGTGTTCCTGTGTTCTTGATCCTGAAGAAAAAGAAGGCGAAGGCTTCAGTTTCTTAATATTAAAGTGGGGGTGAAATGCTCGTTTTCACTCAATATCCTGTTAATCTTGAGTACCTATCGAGTAGTACTGCATCCTTCATATCTCCAAAAAGTCTTTAGTTTTATTATATTCATAAGAGAAATATAGTCTGTACCGATTTTTCTCAGAAAAACAAGACCGGCTGGAGGCGTGGCGTGTGGGCGGAGCTAAAGAATCACGAGCGGCAGTAAGCTTTTGCGTTGAGAGCATGTGGAAGCTGTGACATTACCTTGAGGGAAAAACCATCATCCAAAACAAACCATGGCTAACAGTCAGATTCAGCGTTTATTTATGATCCAGAATCAGATCCCGAGGCTGAAACTGAACGAGAGCAGCAGCAGCAACGACTCGCTCCGAGCGGGGCTCGAACCCGGGTCTCCGGCATTGGAGGGGACGCACCAACAAGGAGGCAGAGCTATTTTAAGCAGTTTTACTCACCGCCTGCGGTTCCAACACATGATCGTGACCCTTTTTCGTTGGGACTGCATTATCCTTAAGAAATAAATGATACGCAAATCTGTAAAAATAAACTCCATCCACTAGTCCCTTAATGCTGTTTTTTTTTTTTGGTAATCTGTGCAGGGTTGTCTTGCCCTGGCAACCAAAAACACACTTCTTTTGTGACTTTTTGCAACGCTCTCGCTCTGATCAGTGAAATTTCTGTGCTCAGCCTCGCTATACGGGAGCGCGCGCTCTTCGGGCAGACGTGCCCTCAGGACCCATATAAGGAAATTCCGCTCCATCTAACGTCACACAGAGCCATACTCGAAAAAAACTTTCCGAAACTTGTGACAAACCGGAAGGAGTATTTTGGGAACAAAAATACTCCTTCAAACGTACAACTTAATTTTTGAAACTTTGTCCTTGTTTAGCATGGGAATCCAACTCTTTAACAGTGTAAAAAACTCAGTATGCATGAAATAGCATTTCACCCCCCTTTAAGAAATAATATATTTTTTCTTTTATCGTAATTCGTGTAGGTCATAAATTCAAATCCTAATGGTCATAAAAAGTCAAAAATAAATTTGACTGATTAAACCCTGCAGAAACCCGGTATTAGTTACCCAAAAAAATTACTCAAGTAAATGTAACGAAGTAAATGTAACGGAGTAAATGTAACTCGTTACTACTCCTGACAAAAGGTACATTTGTTTCTACTAAGCTGTTCCACACGTAGGTGCTACTTTTAGAGGAGTCGGTGGTTTACTTGGATCATATTTCACTTTATTTAAGCTATTGACAGTTTTGTTGTCGACTAACTAGCTAGCAGCTTCGTGATTAACGTTAGCTCTCATTAGGCACGCTACCTTGGTTGTTAACTGATTTTACGTTTGAAATATTTGCGGGCCAGGACTAATCAATATCTGTTTGAAATTGTGTCTGACAGGCCTGTACACATCAGAAACAATGAAAAACAAAAGGTCCCTGGAACGAGTTCTGTTACATGAATCCGTTTGTTTTCCCCAAAAAAGGGGTGTTACCCTTAGATGATGCAAAAGTAGTGTTGGTCTATGATTTTTATGAGAAAACATCAACTAACAAGTCAGCGTTTATAAAAATATGAAGTATCTCATCCGCCAATGACAAAAACCCACAGGATACGCCACTGATGGATAATCTGTTCACCTTTAACAGGTACATTTTGAAGTAATATTTTAGCATTAAATAGACCTGTATTCTATACACATCTAGTTAAAAGATTGGAACAATTAAGATTTTCTATTTTTTTTTTAAAGAAGCCTCTTATGTTCACCAAAGATGCATTTATTTAATTGAGAATGCAGTATAATTTAATTAAATGAAACTATTTATATGAACTATATTTAACTATTTTAAAATATAACTTATTTTTGTAATGCAAAGCTGAATATTCTCAGCAGGATATGGATCAAATCTATATGCTGATTTGTTGCTCAAGAAACATTTATTATTATTATCCAAGGTGAAAATGGTTGTACTGTTTCCAGGGCCGGCGCTCCGCACAAGCACATCATGCACTGCAAATTAGTCGAGAAAAAGGTGAATCTCTGTGCCAGTCTCCCTCTGGTGCCCCCCCTTCCCCACCTCCCAGTGGTCTGTTCGATTATGCCTCAATTAATGTCAAATTTGGCTAAAGTGCAAAAGATCCGGGGCTTTTAGCCCTGCATGTTGAGTCTTTTATTTTATTTTAAGGAAAGGAAGGCCAATCGATGGGGTCCTCATCGTCATATTTCAATGACAAATAAAGCTAATTTTCCCCGTACGTTACAGATGTGTCACGTGTGTAAATAGCTATTAGGGCAGAACGTTCCCTATTGTAATTTCTTCGCTTCAATACAATGTCTATCTGCCTCAGTCGGAACTTTAGAAAAACCCTGCAACTGAACGTGATGTGATTTTGCCAAATTAGACCGCTTAGATAAAGAAAGGGGAGGGGAGGGGGGAGGGCACCGCCAAGCATTTGTGCTTAGGGCACCCAAATGGCTAGCGCCGGCCCTGAATATAATGAGTAGCAAAAACAGTTTTTGATGATAATTAACACTGATAAGATGAACCATTATAAATAACTGCCATTAATAATTGCTATTAACTGATAAGCATATTCTAATGATTTTTTTCATGTGACACTGGAGGCTGGATTAATGAGTATATACAAATATTTAAAAATAACAGCTCATTATTTTTCATGAATAATTTTATACATTAGCAAGTAAATGCAATGCGCATTAGAAACTTCTTTCCGCAAAATTTCAACTTAATCATTCCATGATTTTGACTGGTAGGGTGTATAAACATGCACACACATGTTAGCACACAAACAGTTTGTTTACATTTTGTTAGTAGTTGTAGGTTTGACCGTTTCAGTGATCTTACCATTCTCTGCATAAACCCTCTGTCTGCCAGTCTTTGTTCCAGCCTATCTAGGTCTGCAGTAGATGCTAGAGGAAAGACACCACACTCTTCCTCTTCAGCCATCTGCATTTGGGGTATAAAATATGCCTGTTTCCCACTAGAGACTGGACCAGTGATGTCAGATGGTTGATCCTCATGTCCATTTTCTCTAGTGTGTCCAGTATTGCCCTTTCTACAGCTGCAACACAGAAGATAATTTAATTTTTTTATGTAGCTTTGATGAATTAAATTATGCATTTAGCAAAAATATTTAAATTAATAAATAACGTACGTGTACATTGATTTGTTACAGTACTCAAGACTGGATTTTCCTGTCTCCCACAAGAAGTACCTGTAAGTATAAATTTACTGTAAGGTTTTAAATGTTAGATGTAGTGTTACATGCATCTGCCTTGAGGTTATATATATATATATATATATATATTTATATATATATATATATATATATATATATAAAATATTGTATATATATATATATATATATATATATATATATATAAAATATTGTATATATATATATATATATATATATATATATATATATATATATATATATATATATATATATATATATATATATATTGTATATATGTGTGTGTGTGTATATATATTTATGTGTGTGTATATATGCATTAAGGGTGGGCCGTTATCAGCGTTAACGTGCTGCGTTAACGCGAGACTCTTATCGGGCGATAAAAAAAAAATATATCGCTGTTAATCTATTCTCAAAGTTGGGTTGGGAGCTGGGTCTATACTAAGCAAGCTATGATGACTTTCACCTTGATATTTTATATAACCAACTGGCTAAGGCCAGCCTAAAAAGATGCTCAGGACAGTTGACGGGCCACTGCTGCGCATCGTCACGAAAGCGTATCTTTTTCACTTGTTTTACCGCTCATCGATTTAAAGAGTCATGAAACCCTAAACCAAAATTTCTGAGATTTTAACAGAGGTATGTGTGTTGAACACCACTGAAGACAATGTTAGCATCTGTTAGATTTAATAGTAGGGGGGAAATGGTTAAATTTTAGTTTTTATATGCTATTTTCGTCTTCCGGGTTTAAAATCTTCATCCTGTCCACGTCACAGTAGTGATGTGTCGTTCTTGAACGATTCGTTCATTTTGAACGAATCTTTAATGTGACTCGGGAAGAACGAGTCGTCTCGGGAAGTGATTCGTTCAGTCGCGCATGCGCATTATTCTATGGGTTCTGTTCTAGTAGTAGTAATTCACCTGTCAGTCAATGCAGTCTTGAGCCGGAAAGAGAATTGATTAGTTCATAGTTCGGGTCTATCGGGTTTTTGACTCGTTCCTTGATCACGTGACAGCCCCATACGCTTAACCAATGCAGTCTGAGCCGGAAAGAGAATTGATTAGTTCATAGTTCGGGTCTATCGGGTTTTTGACTCGTTCCTTGATCACGTGACAGCCCCATACGCTTACCCAATGCAGTCTGAGCCGGAAAGAGAATTGATTAGTTCATAGTTCGGGTCTATCGGGTTTTTGACTCGTTCCTTGATCACGTGACAGCCCCATACGCTTACCCAATGCAGTCTGAGCCGGAAAGAGAATTGATTAGTTCATAGTTCGGGTCTATCAGGTTTTTGACTCGTTCCTTGATCACGTGACAGCCCCATACGCTTACCCAATGCAGTCTGAGCCGGAAAGAGAATTGATTAGTTCATAGTTCGGGTCTATCGGGTTTTTGACTCGTTCCTTGATCACGTGACAGCCCAATACGCTTAACCAATGCAGTCTGAGCCGGAAAGAGAATTGATTAGTTCATAGTTCGGGTCTATCGGGTTTTTGACTCGTTCCTTGATCACGTGACAGCCCCATACGCTTAACCAATGCAGTCTGAGCCGGAAAGAGAATTGATTAGTTCATAGTTCGGGTCTATCGGGTTTTTGACTCGTTCCTTGATCACGTGACAGCCCAATACGCTTAACCAATGCAGTCTGAGCCGGAAAGAGAATTGATTAGTTCATAGTTCGGGTCTATCGGGTTTTTGACTCGTTCCTCAATCACGTGACAGCCCAATACGTTAAACCCAATGCAGCATGAGCCAGAAAGAGAATTGATTAGTTCATAGTTCGAGTCTATCTATTCTCAAAGTTGGGCTGGGAGCTGGGTCTATAATAAGCAATCTATGATGACTTTCACCTTGATATTTCATATAACCGACTGGCTGAGCCCAGCCCAAAAATATGCTCAGGACAGTTGACCGGCCGCTGCTGTGCATCATCACGAAAGCTTATCTTTTTTCACATGTTTTTAAGCCTTACCGCTTGTCGATTTAAACATTAAAGCATCCAAAAACAAGATGCGGAAAAGCTGAACAGAGTAGCTGATCACTCGCGGTGTGTTCGGTGCACACGAGAGAGAGAGAGACGCGTTTCACGGACAGCGACACTGAACCGAGCTCTCTTCTGCGAAGTTCTCCTCGAAGTCCCTCCTGCACCTGAACGAACAAATACAAATCGCAGTTTGAACCAACAAAAAGATGTGAAAGAGCCCAATTCAGTACTTGCGGTGTTCTGGTGTTCAGGGCTCACGCAGAGAAAGGCGTCTCAAAACACTTGAGCATCGAATTTGCTTATTTTTGCTCTTGTGCCGACAAATACATACAAAATATGTCAAAATATCCACCTTGGAAATTATGCTTGAAAAAACTGTCAGTTATTTCTTAAGTGAAAGTAAACTATTGAGGGAAAAAATGGAATGCGTTCATCGTCTCTTAAAGTGACCTCGCCTAATTTAGCTACTAGCTGCTGTAATGTTAATCCAAGAAACTGAAAATGAGAATCACTCACTGCTCTTGGCTGAATTACTTAAAAATAACCAAAAATTATTCAGACACCAGATATAATTTTTGATATATGGCAAAACTGTAATAATGTGAGAAATGTTGAAGGTGTCTGAATAAATGTAGGTTTGACTGTATATTTCAATTTTACATTGAAGACTATCCAGTGCTATTTTACATTTAATTATTTGGTTTCTGTACCTTGACACCAAAAAACTTAAACATTGTGTAAATAGCACAAATAAATAAAAATAAACGAACATACAAATTAAACAATTTCAAACAGAGGCCACTTTTTCAAGCACTTTGTGATGCATTTTGGAAACAGGAGATGAGCCCTTTTTCTAATGCACCACCTAGCTTGATAAACCCCTTTTCAAAGACTTACTGTTTGTCAATTTTATTTGGGTAACACACATATTTTGAATGCCGTCGGCAGAATTCGAATGACCCATTTTAATCCAGATTAATCTAGATTAATTTCAAGATCACAGTGAGATTAATCTAGATTAAAAAAATTAATCTATGCCCACCACTTATATATATGTATATATATATGTATGTATGTATGTATGTATATATGTATGTATATGTGTGTATATATATTTACTGTATATATAATATTACTGTTTTACTATCATTTTGATCAAAAAAGTGAAAACTTGGTGAGACTTCTTTTAAAAACTTTAAAAAGTCTAAGCAAACTCAGACTATTGAACAATAGCATACTAAACATCTGAAATAATGTATTGTGTTTTTATTTCCTCATCCAGAGGAAATTAGATTCTAAAGGACATGTTTACGATCCTCCTGATGCCTCCCTCACATCCACCAAGCAGGAAGTCATTGTAGCAGTGGGATTTCTTGGATGTGAGCCCTTTTTCAGTGGGTTTTTTTTCATACTGTTTCCAGTTGACTCGTTTTTTTATGACATAACATAACTTTTTTATTTTGCAGCGGGCAAATGGACGTTCTTCCAGACACACATCATTACAAAAGGCTATGTGTATCTGAACAGGGTTAACTTCCACAACTGAGAACCAAGACACAATAAGTTGATCTAGAAGAGCAGGATATCAAGCTGGTTTAGAAGCTTTGGAGGAAAACATCTAAACGTGTATAATGACTTGTTTAACTGTTTTATTGTTGTGACGTGCACATGAACTCTAAGACATACTTGGCTTCTGGCAGCAGTGTTTCAGCCTGTGAACATGCTCTAAAAGAAGGCCGAAGCATCGCAGTTGACAACACTAACACTTACCCTGAGTCTAGAAAAATGTGCCTATCTCTTTTTTCAAAACAAATGCTTATTTCAAATCTGCTATGGCACCAGCAATTATTTTTTTTCCACAGATATATAGATGTCAGTCAAAGCACTGGAGATCCCTGCAGGTGTTTCAACTTCACAGCAAATCTGGAACAAGCAAAACAAAACAACAGGGTATTTGGGTTTTTACTGCAGTTATTTTACAGTATGCTATATGTAAATTAAATATGAAACCAAATGTAATGATACCATGATGAAAGGTTGGAAAATGGAATTGAAAATCTGTTTTCTGGGCTATTTTTTACACCAAAATACACAATTATTCATTGATCTGATCTAGTTTTTGCTGGTTTTAGTTTAGTGAGATGGTCCCTTCTGCCACCAAGCATGTTCCTGTCAATGACATGGTGATTCACTGCTACAGGCGAGTCAACACACAAAGCTAAGCTTTTTCAATGCACCAGATCATTTCCTCTGAAATCAGCATCTTTATTGGCTAACTCACACAAGCCCTCTTCTTTCATCGTGTGTGTCCTCATTGGTGTGTTCCTGTCCTGCAGATGGACATCCTGAAGATGGACATGTGCTGGTTAATTTCTGGGATTCACCTGACTGTTCTTCTACAAGTTCTTCTACAAGGAGAAAATTCCAGATTTAGGAGCTTCCCTGCCAGATGTGGTCCATTTATATTAGTGCTTCCTAAACATGTATCACTTTGTCACGCTGCACAAAACACACTACCAAACAGCTGTCTATTCTGCTTACATATTTCAGCCAAGCAATGGTGGAGGTAGAGAGAAGCACTGTTTTATAGAGGTGAACTGATAACTTCATGTTTTCATAAATGCCAGATATTTATTAATGTGGAAAGCTGTATTTTTACATGGTCTTTTTTTTTTTTACTGGTAAAATTAAGCATTTCATTATGTCTTCACTCCTGTTGACCATTTACGGGCCTGAAGTCATAGTTTCATTAAGATCAGATAACATTCAACATTATTACACTTAGTGATAACATACTATTTTAACTAATTATTTATTACTCAGTTGTTCATGTTTTTTCAGTACTCCGTCTAAAGTGTTAACTATTCATCTTTTGTAAATGTTTATAAAAGTTTCTTAATCATTAATCACTTAAAAGAAGTCATCTCAATGGGAAAATGTGTCTCAAATGTCCTCAATTCACCCAATTTACACATCTTAAATCATTTATTAAATATTTGTTCATGTTTTTGCAGTAGCCAATCTAAAGTGGAAACTATTCATCATCTCTAAATGTTTAAAAATTATTACTAATCAGGCAGTACTTTTATGGGCACTGGTCTTTTAGCTGCTGTAACAACATCTATTTATAGGGATTTTAGTTAAATGCTTCTTAAAGACAACACAGATTGCAAGTTGGGTGAAAAAACGTTTTTATTTAATTAAAAACACTTATATTAGTATACTATATCATTAAACATGTTATTCTATGAATCATACATCAGTAGGAGAATACATTTTTTAAAACACATAACCCTAACCTTGTTTCACACCAAGATAACAGCAAAATTGTTGTACAATTAAAAAAAAGCTTTTAATTATTTTATAACATCTGTTAAAATCATTTGTAGAGTTTCAAGGCATGCATGATCATCAAAATTGTAATTTACATTAATTATCTGTTGATCGTTAGCCAATTTTTTATGTTTTATAAACACATTATCTCATGTTTCTAGCTATGTGAATATATATCAACCAATGATACGTAAAAATGTTTGTTAATGATTCATTAATGAAAGTTATTATAAAGTGTTACCCTTAAATTAATTAAATCTGTCTTAATTCCATATTTTCAAAGCACATCAACATTATGCACCATCCAAAGTCTTAGACAATTATATATATATATATATATATATATATATATATATATATATATATATATATATATATATATATATATATATATATATGATTTATTCTCTTGGATAAGAAAAGGAGATACACCAATATAAAACACCATGCCACACAGTTAAATTGACTTTTTTAGTACACTTCATACAGTAATACAAGTAGTTTTTAGTTATTTATGTAGAATACATGCTGTGACTTAAACATGCATTTTCTGGTTGTGCTTCACCTTATTTCACTTAGACTATACCCACCAATAACAAGTGTTTTAAGTCTTAATCTGAATATTTAAAATGTAAGCCACATGCTTTACAGTGCTAAGAATCAATTGCTTTACTTTATTTAACTGCATCTACTTAAGCAAAAGGAGAACAATAATCTTTTCAAATGACATAAGCATATATAATCTTGCTCATTAGCAACAGTAAAACATTTTAACAGCTATCTAAGATGTTCTTATGCATACTGGACCATAGGATGGTCACTCCACTCAGGGAGATGAGAGATTTTCTCTTGTGTGCTGGTCTGGATGGGCCAACCCCACGCTTTGAAGAAGGGGCAAAGATTCAGGTTGACCACTTTGGAGAAGGTCTCAGCATACAGATTCATCTTGCCTGCATTGTCGTTTGGCACTCCATTCATATCATGGTAGGCAGCAAAAACTTTTTTGAAAGCATCCCAGCCAAATTTTTCCTGAAGCTGAAAAAAATTTGATGCGATGATGGAAGATGAGATAAAAAAACTAGGTGTGTGTATATATATATATATATATATATATATATATATATATATATATATATATATATATATATATATATATATATATATATATATATATATATATATATATATATATATATATATATATATATATATATATATTATTACCCCCAAGGATCACAAAAAATGCATTTAATTGATTTAACTATCCATTAAATTATATGTCGTCTGTTCGCACCTGCATGTAAGTCTCAAGTGCCGTCCACTTTCTCCAGCTGTTTAAATCCTTACCGCCACTGCAATACTTTGTGGTACGAGCCTGGCGTTTTTCTAGAGTCATGGCTGGATGAGCATTAGACCTATTCAAACCCAGCACTTCCTCATGTACGTACACTGACCATAGGTTGCAAGTGCACTCAGTGGTGTGTGGAGGGAACTCCCAAACTCCACGCTGCTGGTTATGACCCAGCTCGTGAATGGGTCCCCACAAACCACTTTTATAGGCTTCCTGTACATTTACTAGTTCTGGGGCAGAGGTAGAGTGCATCATGATGGGATATCCAGCATGCATCCAACCTGCAAGGGGAAAAGGGGAACAGTGTTATCACCAGCACAGTGTGAGTAATTAATATTATTAGCATGATTATGTTGTAATAGTGATGGTTCTTGATCTTAACAAAAATACTGTAAGTATTTCATAGTAGCACCAACCGCTTGAGATCTGAACATCTGCAACAAACCGCTCTTTACGGGGGAACTTGCGAGGCTTTGCTGCCAGGTCAGCAACACTTCTCATTATGGTATCCCAAAGTTTAGCCACCTCATCAGGGCAGTCCAGATTCCTTATATATTCTGATTCTAAAGTTATGATGATGTTCTCGAATTCAAGCTCCGCCCAGGGGGCAGGTGCCTGACGGATCCTGTTCACCCAGTCAGCCACACTGGTCTCTCCTGAGGGACAAAACAAGTTAGCACTGCAACGTTTTACCATACAACATTAAATGTTCTGTATAGAAACCTTAGTGTGATGCTCATTCAGAATTCTTACCAGACTTGAAATATGGAGCCTGTACTGAGACATGCACAACAATTTCCACCCCATCCACTTTGCTTTGAGGAGGTGCTATTAGGTAGATGAGCCCTCCCCATAGATTGCAGACTTGGACCATCTTTGTGTCCAAAGGGAATCGCTCATGGACCACAGGAGCCCGTTTCAGAACATCTAATCTATCAATGTTATCCGTTTGGCAACCAAGCTGCACCTGCATAGTGTGAACCCCCTCGTGTTAATAACATGGTCTCCAAGCCTATGAACAACAAGGCTGTATCTATCATGAGAAGTATAGTTCATGCAGCAACTATTCCTTGATTGGATACATGGATAGACTTTATTCATCACCTGCCAATTTTTCCCCACAATCTCTGGAGGTACTGCTATGCAAGTCTTCATACCAGGAGAAAGATATAAGCCTGTGCTTATCCATTCTTTATGAGCTGAAAAAAATAAATGCATTCTTGTTGTATAGCATTTAAATATTTTGATACTTGAACAAGAAATAACATTTTGTGGGAAAACCTTGGTACCTGCAGTGTTGGCACTGATCCGAACTCTTGCATTAGACACAGTCGGCAAGTTAGGTCTGTCCTTAATGATGTATGGAAGAAGGGCATCAGGATCAGGAGACACTTTGTATACCTCAGTCCCAATGTGGAGCATCAGGCGGTCTTTTTCACTCTGAACAGGGCATTTACTAGACACTTGTGGAACACCTACCTCCTTCACTATGTCACTAAGAAGTGCCACCATTGAAGTATAGGCAGCACTGTCATGAAATCGCATGCGAAGGTAACTGGCACAGTCATTGCCCAGATGTTTCAAGCAGCTCTGTTCATGATTTGTCAGTTCATGCCCCCGTCTTACATGCTCAGCAAAGCGATGTAGCATGCTACGAAAGTGGTACACCTCTTTAGACCTGTTCTCTACCTCTGGAGCTTTATATAACCCCCCAGCCAAAGTGTTGCCCAAGAGACAAAGACCCATCTTATTAAGAATGCGATTTCCTGCATAATCGGTCATCACATTGCACCCACAGTTGGTGCGAGCCCAATAGCATGCATGACCCCCAATCATAAGACCTCCGCCTTCAGCAACAAAATCTTGGATCTCAGCACACTGGGCATCACTATATGAAGTGCAAACATAGACGCTTAGGTCTGCTCTGAAACCAGTCAACTGACAATCTAAACCAGATTTGCTCAGTACTGTGTGGGCTGCCTGTAGGCTGGGTAGGATGCCAATAACACCCTTGCGACCCTCGTCAAGCCACTTGATAGCATTGATCAGGAAAGTGGACAGAGAGTCCCGACCCATGTAGCCTTCAAGTGACACCAGAATTACTCGACCTTTCCCATAATAGGCACCAGCAATGAATGCTTTTTCATCTGGAGTGACTGCAATGGGAAATGCTAATGGTCCGTGCACCAACACCTCAGATGCTTGAGCCCCACCTTGGACGTCGAACTCAGACACACCTTCTAGCAGGAACTTTAGGTCATCTTTAAAGTCCTTGCCTATACTGAAAAGTAACAATTTAAAACAGTTGGTGAAATGCATGTTTCTTAAAGAATGGGTAAAAATGAGGAAATGTCTTCTGAACTTACGATACAGCAAGCCAATTAGAAGGGATGTTTCTTGGAACAGGAAAGATGCCAACTTCTCCACAGTGTTCTGAGAAGTAAATTCCTGCAACACTGCACACCTTGTTTCCTGGGAAGTTCTTTATGGTGTTTTCTTGCGGGTGGGTTGCAGCCCAATGCCAGGCCTGGCCAGCAATGATCAAGCCACCCCCAGCTTTGATGAATGCAATCAGATCCTTTGCACAGCTCTCAACACTGTAAGCATCTGTGATATATACAGCTAATCCATTCCGAAAGTCTCCTAGCTCGGTCTTGATAGGGCAATAGTTCAAGTTTTCAGCTACTGAACGTAATTTCTTCTGAATCCCTACAATACCAGCATTACCAGTACATGGCATGAGCCACATTATGGCATTCTTTATCAGGACAGGGAAGCGTGTTAGGTATTGCTCATGTCCCAACACCACCACACGTCCCTGACCATAATGAGATGCAGCCATTAACACCTGACCTCTTGGATTCATGGCAAGTGGAAAGGCACTGTCACCTATTAGTATAAGATCACTGGGCACTGCTTTCCCTTGAAAATCAAGCTCCTGCAACCCATTCATGATTGTGTAGTAGTCCTGTTCACGTGCCATGGTGGATTAGTAAGTCCGTTCAAAACAATCACTCTCAACCAGTTTTACAGGGTATGAGCACTGGGTTGGTTCAACCAAAACTTACGAAGTAAAATTATACTGAGTGGTTTTCAGTCCTACACAAAAAAAAGAAAATGAAAGAAAAATAAATACATTTGCATAAATTGTTTAACTGTAAATACATTTTTCATTAATTATACAATTTAACATGGTATTCAAAAGTCGGACAAATTCAAATCACAATTTCAACTTCACATCCTTTCCCAATTATGACTACCTGTGTAACAATTGCTATTACTATTTAATAACAAAATAAATTGAACTGTAATCATTTACAGTTACCAAGAAAAAACATGTTTAATTAAATTACAGTTACTTTTTGAAAATGTTAACAATTACAAAGGGGATTACATTTTAATATTTACACACATCCACATAGAGATTTAACTGATTCAAAGATTCAATATTTCAGTGACTTTTCTGAGACATATCGCCCTATAATTTTCTGTGATGCAGAAAACACAGTCCGGTTCATAAAATCCAGTCATAAAAACAGAATTCCTATTGCCTAATGCAGACGGAATATGCCACATTTTGGACAAATAAATCAAAAGTAGTTCAGTACACTTGAATCAAAATATGGTATAGAAATATGATATGGATTAGTGTCTGTGAATATTAAGCCGCAAAAAGACAATATATGAATCCTGCACATTCTGTGTGTTTGTGGATATCAGGCACGGACTGGCCATTGGGAGAACTAGGACAATTCCTGGTGGCCTGGCAGCCAATTTTAGTATTATCATTGTATAATTGTCTTCCGAATGTATTAAAGCGATTATTTCAGAATCCATCATTCAGTAATTAAATCACTAATAAATCATGAATCGGTTAGTCAATGCTTTGGCTCAAGTGTTCTCTGGGCCTCCGCCAAAATGGATTGGATCAGAGCAATCAATGCGAGAGAGAGAATGGAGTGGACTGTGGAAGCGCACAGCTGGAGAAGAGAAGCAAAACTACTGTTCAGGGTTTTAAGTGCAGGTCAGTTTCATCTGTAAAGACTTAAGTTAAGCAGCAGCAGCCCTTGCACCCTCGCTGACATTGGTGGGGCCAACGAACTATGAGCAAGCAGTGACAGCACTAAATTAATATTTTGTTCCTCAGGTAAATATGGCATTTGCTAGATAGACATTTTATCAACTCAAGTAGAAAACGGGACAGACCGTACAACAGTTTGTCACATGTTTAAGGCACACAGCCAGTGATTGGGACTTTGGAACTGATAAAGATAGGTGCGAGAGATCAGAAAACACTTAAGCAATACAGTAAATGAAGAACAGATTCCAATAAAACTTCTTACAGATCCAGACAGTCAGGTAATTTTGCAAAAGATTATAAATGGCCCACACATGGAAAGTCATGCAGGAAATGCAATGGGAAAGATATGCAAAGATATCTGACATAGAGGTTGGAGATCAAGTGCTTGTGAGGCAAGACAAAACAGACAAATTTAAAACAATATTGTCACAGTACACCTCACAAAGTCGTACACAGAGAAGGTAACTGTCATTGTTTATGCTCAGAACATAACATTCGTCCAATAAGTTTCATTAAATGGAAACATCATCAGTTAATCATGATATGAAATGTGCTCACGAAATATAAGGGAGTGGAACTGGCCTATAAGTACTTCTCTACAGCCATCTGCTAGGGGTAATTTAATCTCTTTTTTTATTTTTTAATACAGTAATTGTTTCCTTTCCTACATTATGAAACTTTTAGTTTTATTCATGGGGGAAACCTATGAAGGATGAACAAATATCATCATATTAAAAATAGGCAAGCTTTCAAATTCAGTAATACTTGAAGCTTTGAAGTGCTGCGAAAAGTTGTGTGAAGCATTTAAAAACACTCAAAAACATTAGACCATTTCTGCTACAGGTTGTTCCTGTAGTTTTACATGTTACATCCATGGTGAATGGCGGTGATTTGTGTTTATTGATCAATTTTTTTCCTGATTTCCACATCAGTGGTGTACTGATCTCTATAGCTTTGACAGAATTCTGTGCCGAATGTGAATGCTTCTCACAAGATTTAACAGAGATGTTGGTTCTTTGGCGAAATTGACTGCTTTCTATCTCCCAACGCTGTGTATATTAGTGCCCCATGATCGAGATCAGCCCACGGCTCCATTTCGACCAGATAAATGATCTGCGCTGTGTAGGCAAAACTAGTAGCGCGGATTCATTCAGCTTTTGGTTCGTGTATCCATATAGCTCTTGTACATTGTTCATGATGAGAACACAAGGCTGTTCATTCCATTTTTGGAAATGAGAAACAACCTTTCTTTGACGGAATGCGCATTGCAATAACATCACGGGACTCATCTAAGCCAAAATTCTGTGGGAAATTTGAGGCAATTATGAAAAATTGCAGAGTTTGCTTGATTTTGCGGTAAATTCAGCAATTGCAAAATCCTTGAGGGGCTGATATAATTGAAAATGTCAGTACAATTTAAATGAATTAAGATTGTTTAAAGCAGTGGTTCGAAATTTGTCAGGCTCCCTCTAGTGATACACAGATAAATCTCTAAATTAAATTTAAATGAATGTTAATACATTTAAATTTAATCTTTGAGTTTTTTTTATTTAATTACAGTAAAGTTATGTAACTTTTGTTATAACACATTTCAATTTAATCTTTAAGTATTTCATTTGCCTGTATGTAAGCACAGTGCAGTGTTAAGGTTCAAACTGTATATTTACATTGTTAAAGTGGCTCACAACAATAAATATTCTTATTATAAATAAAACTGCCTCATTTTTTAACTGTGCAGAGCTGTAGCTGCAAAGTTAGGCCTACTACACTGCTCACATTTAATGTAGGTCATTATGGTGGTACTAAGAGAGCCAAATATTTTCTGAAGTGGTACTTGGTATAAAAAGTTTGAGAGCCAGTGGTTTAAAGAAATGGTATATAATGAAATCCTGCTTTTTAAGAACTTTTCAGTAAACCATTTCTTCTTTCCCCTTGTAGAGTCATCAAGGATCCAGCTTATTTTTGGCAAATTGGTAAGAAATTGTCCATCTGCTACATTGCATTGTCACTTCTGGTAGAGATTCATTGACCTTTTGCGGTAGGTTGTGATTTTACTTAGTTTAATAAAAAATTACTTAATTAGATTTTACTTGATTTACTAAATACACTGTATAGACAGGGTTATTATTAAAACAGTGTAACTGGGGGCTCTGAAAGCACTGTGAATTTTAAATATTGTAAACTTTCATCTTAATACATTAAAGAAATGCAAAATGAATAGCATTGTGCACTTTGATTCCCTTCCCACTGTTCCAGAACTGTAAAATGAAAATATTGTGTGATTTATTTGCATTCAGTTTTCAGTTAAAAATATTTCACAATATCAAAGTTGTAGGAGTCATGTGACCTTGACCAGTGATGTGGCTGTATGTTTTTAGGCTCGCCCTCAAATCCCCCCAAAATTCCATGCTAAGAATCGTACTCATCTGATTAATAATGTCATCTGGCAAATCTGCAACAAAAAATGTCCCCTGATTAAGAAATGACCAAAATAAATCCTAGGTCTATCAACCCAAGGAACTCAACGACGCCATTTTTAAAGCTGTAAAACCGGCCTTGACAGAGATGACAGGTTAATCAGAACCTATCAACAAAAACACTTCGATAAGGCAGTTCAGGCAGCGGTCAAAGGAGCTGTAGATAATTTGGTGATACCACACCTAACAGATCTGAAATGTCAAGTCAAGCAAGCGAACAAATCTGTCAGCTTCATCTCCATCTCCTCTTTGAATGTTTTCCTCCTGATGGTCTACAGTGGCTGTTCTTTACCCTATGTCTGGATCCTGCAAGCTGGGGGAGAGGGAAGTGTTTGAACTTATTCCTGTGTGTATGAGAGAATGAATGGCGTGGGTGTGTGAAGGGTGATCGGTTTAAGAGGGGAGAGTCGGGGAGTATATGAACGGAGTAACACGCCTTTATTATGTGTGCAGTGTAGGTTGATGTGACGTTTTGAACAGGGGGAACCATTGTATTAATCTATTGCATTTGAAGATTCACTGTGTGTGTGTAGATAAATTGATGTGAGTGATTGCGTGTTGTCCCATGCCTTTGTCTTCTGTCCTCATACTCGCACCTGTGTCTATTTAGAAGTTTCATTTATTCCAATTGTAATAAAGGAAGTGCTTTCTTTGGTACAATGACTGTGGAGTTTTATTTTGACAGACAGATTTTCGGTTCAGTTCATTACAGGCTTCAAGATCTTTCATACACAGATTTTAAAGGCAAGAAATTTTAAGTTAAATTTGGCACTATAATTGCTAATTGTTTGACAGTTTGGAAAAAAGCAGAGAAACTGTTTGAAACCGTACCTAAACTTTATAAACTCTCCTCTCTATGGAACAACGCAAATATATTGACAGGAAAGAAACCTTTCACATGCACACTTTGGGCTGTTAAGGGAATTCGTATGCTGCGAGACATCTTATAGTAAAGATGGTTTATTTTCATTTAATAATCTACAGACTTTGTTTGACATACCTGGCTCTTCTTTTTTTCTTTATTTGAGACTGAGTTCAGCCATGAAGGCTTACAGAGTTCCATGGAACATATCAATACCTTCGCATCCACCGGCAGGATTGTTTGATCCTTTAAAAGAGTCTAGAGGCCTTGTTTCACAAATTTACAATTCTCTATTAAGATATTTTAGATTTAGTCAGAGAGCTCTCAGTCCGCTCTCGGACTAAATCTAAAATATCTTAAACTGTGTTCCAAAGATAAACAGAGGTCTTACGCGGGGTTTGGAACAACATGAGGGTAAGTTATTAATGACATAATTTTAATATTTGGCTGAACTCAGTCTATTTGGCCTTTAAGAACTGTAACAAATGATTTTTATTTCATCACATTAAAACACTCCCTAATTTCCATTTTTGGGTGAACTAAACCTTAGTTTGGCTTTATTGCTAAATCACCTACATGTATCATACATATTATAAGAGCTGGATAAATTTACTTTGATGTAACAACCATTACATCTGTTATAACTTTGACAAGCCAAATAACATTAAAGTAAATGGGTGCCTTCCACTCCTCCCGTGTGTTTCTCATTATCACAGTCTGGCAGAAATTATGGGTGGTTCCAAAATAAATGGTCACATGACAGTAAAAATGTACAATTGCCAAGAAACAGGGGGTAGGTGAATTTACCCCACTCTCTCCAACTTTCTCTGAAGATGAGGCAGTAGCAAGATTAGAGAGTGAGGGAGAGCACATTCTTATAAAAAATCTGCAATAAAGTCTGAAATGATTATAGTGTGTGCTGTCTTCTCTTTTAATTGTATATTTGTAACAACTGGATCACTTGTATTATCAAGCACACACCCCCTCAAAATGTCTGTGCACAGCCCTGATTCCCAATTATCTTAGATAACTCAATCCAGCCATTCTAATCATTTACAACAGCTGTGTTCGAAGAACCAAATTAGCCAGATCCTGATTACCACGATACCATATTGGATGGGACATTTAATCTCGAATGTAATAAGTGACATACGAAGAACGGGCCCCTGGTTAGAGGTATTTAGATTTTGTATTGCATTTTAAGCAAAATCATGGTGGTTTGATTGAAATATAATTTTGGGGGACTTTGTAGATAAGGTTGTAAGGTTAGTCTGAGCCTATATGAGCCCTCTGGTTTCAAAGTCCGGCTGAGTTCATTATCTTTACACAAGAAACATTAAAGGATGTATTAAAACAAAGTTTATGTATGTAACGTTAGCTAATGACTTGCAGTTCAGCCATAGGCGTAATTTGCGGGTGGTACTGTACATGTCCCCACCACTTTTTGCCAGGGTCAATATTGTCCCTACCAATTTTTGAAAGTATAACGGAAAAAAATGTGCCCTAGTGAACTCACAACCGTAAGGTGCCCTGTGAATACCACAACTGAGGTGCCCTTGAGCAAGGCACTGAACCCCCAACTGCAAGCTCACGCATAAATTAATTGCCTCAAAACACCGTCAAAGTGATTGTGAATGTATCAAGGGAAGACATTATAATAAAGTATTAGTAAACTACTGCTTTCTGAATCGAGTCAAAGATGAGGTTGCCGAATGCTTACACTGACTTTCCATCTCCATGGACCTGCCTTTAAAAGAATAACACTTTTCATACAGACTACAAAATTAAAGAATATCCTATAACAAAATCGAGTTGGCGAATGTTCCATATTTATTTTATTATTCATATATGTAAGAGCTGTCACAGACAGCAAGTTTATTGTACTTTTCTTTTGGTTTTGATTTCATTTTAAAAAGCGTATCTTTGCTGTTTACATCACGTTATGCAATAGAGGCTCTCTTTTATTTTTTCATTTGATTCAGTGTTTGCTTGCTAAACGTTCTGTAATTCATTAGGCTATTTAGCTAGCCTATGCCATGCCTCATCTTATCGCTTTTCTTAATAAACGTCTTGTAAGCTAGTTTGTCATTGAATCTTAATGTTTTATTGTTGTTGTACGTTTGAATTAAAAATAACAATGAATCCATCTTTTATTATTTTTTGTCTTAAAATGTGAAAGCTGTATAGATGCAAGCAAAACAGACAATTATCTTTTATTGTATAACCTAATAAGATTGCGAAATCAAAAGTGAAAGCATCCGAAGCCGGTCTTATAATATAGAAAAAGAGGACCGCCCATTCACAAAATTAAAATCCCAAATAATACTACTGATGAAAAAGAACGGGTTAAATGATAACATTTTCCATATAACTATAAACAATGATAGAAGTTCATCAGCATGCATTTAATAGCATGTTGTAGCAAAAAAAAAAAAAAAAAAAAAAAAAAAAACCTGCTCGTGCGACCAACTGTGAGTGGCCAGTGGGAAATGCGCTCTGAATTCCCAGCTCTCTCTCAGAACCAGCGTTCAAATTCTGTGGCGCAGCCCCTGGAAGGGTACGTCGATGTATTTTTGAAAAGCGAAAATTAAGTTAATTTATGTAAATATAATGTAAATTATGTTAAAGAAAAAAAGAAAAACGAGTAGGCTACTATTCATAACAAAGTTACCCCACTGTTCAGTTATTCATAATTCGACATTTTCACAATATTAAATATTCATAAACCCAGTCCCCATGTAAATTGTTATTAAAATAAAAAAATTTACTATTCATAACAAAGTTACCCCACTGTTCAGCTATTCATAATTCGACATTTTCACAATATTACATTTTCATAATTATCCCAAACAGTAGGCTACGTATATGGAATCATGTTAACTCATGCTGTTTGAATCTTAATTGTACTAAGTTATATTTCTTACTGTATCTTCTCCTGGAGTTCAGCTGTTGTCGTCTGTGAATGGAGGTGCAGTGCACACTAGTAAGTGTGAATGGAGCTCAGGAAGAGCTGGGAGATGGTCGAGCTTTAATGTTAGGTCGCCCCGCCCCATATACTCTGATTGGTTCGATCGTCTTTCATAGTCATACATCATCAATATAATTGCTACTTTTCTTTACCGAATGGGCTCAAATGTAAAATATGCCATAATTTGAAGCTCAATAGCATTGGTACAGAATGACACACATTCATAAAAAATACTGTTAATGTGTTCATCTAGATGTCAGCTATAGTGCACACATTTGATATATTTCATAATTATTCAAATAGACTGTTAATCATATGTAAATAATTGCTACTTTTCATAACCAAATAAAATATGCTGTAATTTGAAGCTCAATGGCATTTGAACAGAATGACTCACTTTCATAAAACATACTGTAAAGTGTTAATCTATGTGTCAGCTATGATTCACACCTTTTATATATTTTCATAATTATTCAAATAAACTGTAAATCATATAAAAAAATGCTACTTTTCATTACCAAATGGGCTCAAATGTAAAATATACCATAATTTGAAGCTCAAACGTGCGGGAGAGATAATCTTGCTGTCATTGTGCGAGAGTCCAAGTCTATTCTTAGAAAGGTTATACATTGAGAGGGAATTAAAACACTCAATTCAAATCAATACAAATTCAAACGTCCTGGAGCCACAACAGGGCCAGAACTGCGTTCCATGCATTTTGTAAATGTTTGAGGAGCCAAGGCTAAGCCAAAGGGAAGAACACAGTATTGATACACTGTTCCCTCTAAAGCAAATCTGAGGAACTTCCTGTGTCTCTTGATGATCTGAATATAAAAATATGCATCCTTCAGATCGATCGTGACAAACCAGTCGTTTGGTTGTATCTGAGAAAGAATAGACTTTACCGTTAACATCTTGAATTTCCTCGTCCTTAGTGCAAGATTCCAACGGCGTAAATCCAATATCGGTTGTAAACTGATTGTGCTGTTGATGCCTGATGCCGTTCAGTTTCCCTTGGCCTGTGACGGAATCAGCTGGCGGAAAGCGGCTGATTGCTGTTTCACTGCCCTAAACTTTTCCACCACCTCCGAAGTGACCGCCTCTCTGAACAGACCGTCTTTTGAAATAGGGGCAGCAATAAGAAAATATTTTTTCCTTTTCCTTAATGTCGGTGAGATTAAGCAAAACTCTGGCGCTCAACTGTAATCATACCACCCATAGAACGGCCCGCTGCTCGAGCAGTATGTTTGGTAGTTCATAGTGCCAAATCTGTTGCTCGCTGCAGCTCTTTCACAGCCTCGGGTGTGATGCCCTCTCCCTCGCCAAGTTCCTTTAAGAGCTCCGCTTGGTAGGCTTGAAGAACTGCCATCGAGCGGAGCGAGGCAGCAGTCTGACCTGCAGCCATGTAGGATTTTCCGACGAGGCTGGACGTGACTCGACACTCCTTTAAAGGAAGAAGTGGGCGAGACTTCCATGCCATGGCCGAATTAGGCAAGAGATGTTTGGCGAGAGTCTCTTCCACCAGTGAAATCGTTGTTTATCCACGGTCTGCCATGTCAGAAATGGTTGTTAAATCCGCAGCGCGCAGAGTAAGGCTGTTTCCAGCGCAATGCTGTCCTCATAGTCCATGTCGCACATGTCTCGTGCGGTGCCTTGGCAGTCGCAGAAGTGACACGGCGGGGGTTGGATGCGGGGGCAACCTTAGAAATTACTTCTACCCTCGAGCGCAGTACTTTAGGCCGCAGGGTATCACAATGAGGGCAAGAAGAAAGGCCACTAAGCGCTGCCTGTGCATGATGTAGGCCCAAGTACACTACGCACCTTTCATAAGTATCTACCCCCTGTGATGAACCTTCCACTCGGCTCCTTACACTTTTGAAAGCTCATCGCGTCCACGAAGTTTATATATATAAACTGTTAGGGAAGTCGTGGCCTAATGTTTAGAGAGTCGGGCTGGCAATTGAAAGGTTGTGAGTTCGAGTCTTGGGCTGGCAGGAATTGTAGGTGGGGGGAGTGCATGTACAGTGCTCTCTCCATCTTCAATAACACGATTTAGGTTCCCTTGAGCAAGGCACCGAACCCCCAACTGCTCCCTGGGCGACGCAGCATAAATGGCTGCCCACTGCTCCGGGTGTGTGTTCACAGTGTGGGTGTGTGTTCACTGCTCTGTGTGTGTGCACTTCGGATAGGTTAAAGGTCCCCTTCTTCGTGATCCCATGTTTTAAAATTTAGTTAGTGTGTAATGTTGTTGTCAGAGTATAAATAATATCTGTAAAATTCGGACGGAGAAGAAGGAAGAGCTGCGTTTGTGTTTGTTGCCATGTCGTCAATAACGCTGTTATTTTCATCTCAGAGTCCAATTACCTTTGTTTGGGCTTCACAGGGACGCTGTACTTAGAGATCAATGGTTACAATTTATGTTTAACCTGGTTCCCGAAAATTATAATCCATATGTAAAACTATGTGCAGCATATTTTGCTGAGGACAGCGAGCTTCCTCAATCTCTATCAGTTTAATGCTGGATTCGCACAAAGATTATTCTTGAAAGATGGAGCACTTCCCTCTTTGTCTGGAGAAGGCGTTGTTTATGGACCACAACCGGTAAGTATATTTTATTATTTAGGTTGGTGCGTTTAACAGTTTCTGTAACTTATTACACAAAGGGCAACGCTGTTTAGCTTTGTTAACTAGATGTTAGGGCTGTGCAAAAAAACGAATGCGATTTTCATGTGCATCTCGTCTGTAAAAACACTCCTGTGATTATAAGTTAATCTCCAGCACATGCTCCTGCCCACTTGCCTCTCAAAACTAGTCCAATCGCGTTACCAGGAGGTCATGCTATTCTAAGCTGTTATCGAATCACAACACAGGAACCGCTGACCCAATCAGAACTCGTTACATATTTCTGAAGGAGGGTCTTTATAGAACAAGGAAGTCATCAGCCCATTTTTGTAACAGTGAAAACAGCGGTATACAGATAGGTGAATTGTGTGAAAAATACTGTTTTTTTACACGCGAAACATGAACACATGTCATATTGCGCACTGTAAACACAATCAAAGCTTCAAAAAAGTGCTAAAACGGGACCTTTAAATCCAGAGCACAAACTCACACGCCACTTTTAGATTAGAAATATTGCTTTGGCAAGTAAATAAAATAATCTAAGTTCATTTTGTATAGTTGTACAGGGGCCTTTTAGTTTTGGATAAGGTAATTGAAGTAATAAGTGTATTAGGAAAAAAAAAAGTACAAAAATGTAACAATGTAACATAAGGTTTTGTGTTTTCGTCCCAAATATGTATTTTCTTCATTGAACTTATTTTACATTTATGTGCTTGTTCAGTGCAAAGTATTTGTGTAGCTTATGTTTGCTAAGTGTACTATAAATCTGTATCTGTATTTATCTGTATGATTCAGAGCTATTTTAAAGCTTAAATTCTTAGTAGTTTTTTTTTATTTTTTTATATTCGTTTAACCAACTTGCTTGCTTCATGATAGTATCCCTTATGGAAAAAAGAGGTTTATTCAAATGTCCTATTAGTATTCTTCCATTAAACTAAAATTAAGGAAGTATGATTTTAGTTTACTTTTTATGTACTTCTCAGAAATATACTTAAAATAACATTTCAGTATACTTGACTTATACTCACAAAAAGTATAAATATATTTGAGCAATACTTGTTAGAATCCCTGTTTTCCTTATTATACTGTACGGTGCTCCAGTACACATCTTCTGTACAGAATTTCCAAAAAAACACAAGTGAAGAAGAAAAAGAATAGAATAGAAACAGACAATAACACATGTAATATAACACAATCCAGTGACATGAAACAGCATCAAAACTGTAACATTGTGGAATAAAATGTAGACGGATGAAGAGGTAACAGTCAAGCTTTGGGGTGTTGATCAACTCCATCTACGTTTTGATTATCATCCTGAATCCAATTCATAGTGTTTTTTCAACTTTTTGTTCAAAATTTTATTTCTTTATTTTTTATGAAACACATTAAAGTGTTTTAAAAAATAATGCATGAACTTAGAATAAAATGTTTTTGTTTATAAGCAGATACCCTGTTCTTTCTTTGGATATTTTGTTTGTTCAGATACACATACAACAAATATACAAATATACTTTAAATATAACTTTTAGGTAAGGAATTTTAAGTTGTTTGTTTATATTGTTATCTAGCAATGAATTTATGAAACCCTTGTTGTTAAAAAAACAATTATGTTATGTTGTTGACCAAAGAATTAATTCTACCACTGTATTGTTTATTTTTTTCTGATTAGGGTGATAAATTGCAAGATATGCAGATTTGAACACCCTGCTCAGGAGGTCCTTTTCAAACATTACCGATTGCGCCACCTCCAGATTGCATTGGCTCATTTAAAACCACTGGTTGAAGTTGTCACAGTCATGGACTGCCATTCTCCTGGTTCTTTTGAGTTTTTTCCTTATTTGGTCATTTACCTTCACTCCCCACAACTGTTTCACACACACACACACACACACACACACACACACACACACACACACACACACACACACACACAAACGTTTGTTTTTTGTGAAAAGTGGGTACATCCCATAGGCGTAATGGTTTTTATACTGTACAAACTGTATATTCTATGGCCCTTCACCAACCCTACACCTAACCCTAACCCTCACAGGAAACTTTGTGCATTTTTACTTAAAAAAAGAAAAGAAAAAACTAATTCTGTATGATTTAGAAGCATTTTGAAAAATGGGGACATGGGCTATGTCCTCATAAGTCACCCTTTCCTTGTAATAGCTGTGTCATACCCATGTCATTATACAGAGTTGTGTCCTGATATGTCACAAAAACAAGAGCACACACACACACACATACACAAGTTTCTACAATATTTAGTAGTAGCTTATAAGTGGTGACGGTCAGCTTGTGCACGTATGACAAGTTGCTGTCTAATATAACACCCAGATTTTTGACTGTAGAGGAAGTAACAGTACATCTGTCTAGTTAAAATAGTTTTGTAATTTTTCTATGAGTATGTCATGATCTAACGCAGTGTCTAATGCAGCACTAAGATCAAGTAAAACTAGAAATGAGATGCAGCCTTGATCTGACGCAAGAAAAAGGTCATTTGTAATTTTAACAAGTGCAGTTTCTGTGCTATGGTGGGGTCTGAAACCTGACTGAAATTCTTCATACAGATAATTTTTGTGCAGAAGGGTACTCAATTGAGCAGACACAAATTTTCTAAAATTTTTGACATAAATGGAAGATTTGAAATAGGCCTATAATTTGCCAGTTCACTAGGACCTAGTTTTGGTTTCTTAATAAGAGGCTTAATAAACGCTAGCTTGAATGGTTTTGGACGTGACCTAAAGATAACGACGAGTTTATGATATTGAGAAGCGGTTCTTCGGCTACAGGTAACAGCTCTTTCAGTAATTTAGTAGGTACAGGATCTAATAAACATGTTGTTGGTTTAGATACAGTGATAAGTTTATTTAGCTCTTCCTGTCCTATATTTTTAAAGCGCTGCAGTTTATCTTTGGGTGCGATGGATGAAACTGAAGTGTTAGACGCTGTAGAATCTACATTCGCTATTGTATTTCTAATGTTATCTATTTTATCAGTGAAGAAATTCATAAAGTAATTACTATTAAACGTTGATGGAATACTTGAATCAGGTCGCGTCTGGTAATTTGTTAATTTAGCCATTGTGCTAAATAAAAACCTTGGATTGTTTTGGTTATTTTCTATGAGTTTGTGTATATGGTCTGCCCTAGCAGTTTTTAGAGCTTGTCTATAGCTGGACATACTGTTTTTCCATGCAATTCTAAAAACTTCCAAGTTAGTTTTTCACCATTCTCCATCATCGCTTTGAGGTACGATATCTAGGCCAGTAATATCGATATAATTAAATCTAGCGTATGATTAAAATGATGGGTGGGCCCGGTGACATTTTGCTTGACTCCAAAAGAGTTTATTAGGTCAGTAACCGCAAGTTCTAATGCATCATTTGTATTATCAACGTGAATATTAATATCTACCATGATAAGCACCTTATTAACTGTAACCAGAAGGTCTGAGAGGAAATCTGCAAATTATTTTAAGAATTCTGTATACGGCGCTGGTGCTCTATACACAGTAGCCAGAGCAAGAGATACATTAGATTTATTTTGTATGTCTGACAGTGTAACATTAAGCAGAAGCATTTAAAATGAGTTAAACCTGCATCCTTTTTTCTGGGTAACATTGAGAATATCACTATATATTGTTGCAACACCTCCGCCATGACCAGTCTGACGGGGCTCATGCTTATAACAGTAATTCGGTGGAGTAGACTCATTCAGACCAATATAATCATTTGGTTTTAGCCAGGTTTCAGTCAAGCAGAGTACATCAAAACAATTATCTGTTGTCATTTCATTTACAATAACTGCTTTGGGTGTGAGTGATCTATATCTTATATTAATATTTATGAGCCCAAACTTTAAAAATTGTTTTTGTCCATTTACTTTACATGTTTCTGGTTTAATCACAATAAGATTTTTTCTAGATCCTACATTAAATGTATATTTTGACCTCAATATTTGGGGAACAGTCACAGTCTTAATAGATTGTACATGGCAAGTACTTTTATCATTTAAGCGAGTGGAACAAAAGTCATCATAATAATATTTATTTGAGAATTGTCTTACTAGTCACATGGAGCGAAGTGTCCTGGAGATGTTGTCAGTGAGCAGCTCCGCTCCGCCTCTGCTGGGGTGAAGGCCATCAGCACGAAACAGTCTAGGACTCTCCCAGAAAAGATTCCAGTTATTAACAAATAGCAGTTTCTGTTCTTTACACCATGACAACAACAATTCATTTAAAGCATAAAGTCTACTGAAACTTTCGGGTCCTCGTCGATACCTGGGCAGTGGTCCTGACATGATGATAGTCGCCGCGGGCGGACAGATCTAGTCAGAGGAGAACCGTCTCGATCAGGCTGCTGAAGTCCCTCTTCAGCGTCTCCGTCTGCCGCAGTGTGGTGTCGCTAACACTGGCGTGAAGCACAACTGCTCTGGGGCTCTCGTCGGCCTTCAGGATTGTGGGTATCTGCGCAGAAATATCGAGAACACGAGCACCAGGGAAACAATGAGTGTGCTTTACCTTCGGCAACGTAGCACGGACATGTCGGACGATGGAGTCTCCGATGATCAGAGGGTCGTGTCCCGTCTCACGGAGTGGAGTGAAGCGGTTCCGGGTGGAGATCTCAAAGACAGGAGGGGGAGAAGTCGTCGCCCGGGGCCTGGCTTGGGTCCTCTGCTGTGGATGCACCCAGGGTCCGTGGTGCTGGAGTGAAGGACATCTGGGAAGATTGCGTCCTGGGTGCACCGGGCCTGTGCAGAGAAACAGACGGAGTAGACGTGGTGGGACTGTTAACAGCACACTGTATACTTACCCCAGACTTGTGAGTGTCAGCCCGGGATGATTCCAGCATGGCTCTCTGCTCTCTAAGCTGGGCATGCCTCACCTCCAAGTCATGAATCTGCTTTTCCACGGCCTCCAGTTCGAGCTGCACAGAATGTCCTCACCTGCAATCAAAGGTAGACATTCATCCGCCATTAAAGCAAGTAACAGTGAGTAAAGCAATGGTAATGTGTGTGAATAGAGTATTAACAATGCAAGCGCAGTTAGCAGCAACCACACTTGCTGATACTAACAGGCTACAGGAGATCAAAATAAAACTAGTGATAACGAGGCGCTCTGATTGTTTTTGTTGTAGAATACGATAGAGGATATATTCACACATTATAGAAACGAACGATGGTGTATGAAATTGATTTTTAAGATAAAAATAGTCGATAAAAAGAATATAGTGATGGAGCTCAATCGCAGTACAGACACCAACAACAAACAGGAAGTGACGATATCAACCAGTGAATGACCAGTGAATGACCAAAATGTTTTGGTCATTGTTACTCATGTCCTGCATTTTGACTGCCTCTGCTTCTGTCCTGGTTATCTATTTCTGTTTTATTTTTGCCTTGTTGGCCTTTTTGTTCATATTAAAGTAATTTCCGTGCACATGGACCTAGACCCTGTTTCTGTCCTGGCACGGTAGGACGATAAAGCCAGGCAGAGAGGTGGGTGAGAAATATTATCATACTGTATCCTGCATAGAACATTACCTGCCAAACCAATTGCACTGTAAAAAAAAAAAAAAAAAAACAGGTGCTCTTCTGGCCCGATTCTGTTCAGAATTTTTAGAATCTTTGAAATATGTCTGAGAGTTATTGTGGCAACATTTCCACGCCCAGAAACGTGACACTGAACGAAATGAATTGTGATTGGTTGTTTGACATGTCACTGTAAGCAGGGATGTCAGGGTCTCAGGTGTTTCGCCCCTTAACCTGAACACCTCAGGTTCTTCATTTAACTTATTATAAATTGATGTGCTTGTTCAGTGCAAAGTATTTGTGTAGCTTATGTTTGCTAAGTGTACTTGTGGCGAGTGGGGCAGGGCCGAGAGCCGTGGGAACGGAGCGAGGCTGGTGGAGTAATTGGAAATGAGTGACACCTGCATGACCCACCGGTCTCGAGTCCCGCGGAGGAGATGGAAGGATATAAAACAGGAGTGACGACAGTAAAGGACAAAAGAGGACCAGGCCTGAATTTTAGTTTTGGTTTTGTTTGTGCTGTTTTGTGTTTATTTTGATGATTTCTATTTGATTGTCCGCTGGTTCCTGCCTCCTTCTTCCCGATAATTATGGAGTTTTTATTGTTACAGTACTATAAATCTGTATCTGTATTTATCTGTATGTTTTAAAAATGCAAATAATTTAAGAGCTATTTTAAAGCTTAAATTCATAGTAGTTTTTATTTTATTTTATATTCATTTAAAACTTGTTTGCTTTATGATAGTATTTTAAGTTGTTCTTTTATATTGTTCTCTATAATAATAATTTTATTATTATTTTTATTCTAATTTTAATTATTCTGTTGTTTATCGTTATATATATTGTTTCTGCTTCCGGCTTTGATACCGTTGGGATGTTCTAGCTTACTGCTCTGGGCTCTGCTTCTTATTTCTGTACTTTTCTCTGATTTCTCTAAGATTTTTTACTTCAGCAGATCAGCACAGTGCTCAAACAACAGATTTTTGGCACAAACGCTAAAACTAAAAACTTTCGGACTGGAATAATTCTACAAAAAGAAGACTTTACCTCCCACTGCTAACAGCTTACATTCCTGAGACTGGATAACAACTGCCTACATTCAAACAGAAGAGAGAGAAAATGCCTCCTGTTGGATCTACTTGTTGCATGAACTGCTGAAAACTTCTACATAGGATTTTGATTCCTTAACCAAAGTTACGTTCTGGACTTCCAAAACAGACGGAACACTCAGTAGACTGTAGTCATGGACCTTTTCAGCATACAGCCGTTGAGTCCCTTGAATCTTCTGAATCTCAACAGTTTATACCAAGTGTAGAGGAACAAGCCGTAACTGATCGTCACACTAATCAATGGCACAAACAGGGAGCGAGAAAGGAGACCCTGAAAGGAACACAAGATATCAGATTGTCACGAGTTTTCATAGATATCAGAGATATCAGATTGTCACGTGATATACCAAAACAGCTACAAGATTCAGCACCCAAGGACGACTTTCTGGAAAACAGCCAGGGAAGCCAGGACAACATATTACAGCCACCGGAAACACCAGAGACACAGCCCTGCTCACCAGACACATTATTCCTCTCTCCAGCATCTCCACTTCTGTGCTTTTCACAGAAAATGGAGGAATTGGAGTATGCTGGGACTAAACTCTCTCACTCATTCGCTGTTAGCCCTCAGATATCAACAAAGAAACGGTGGACCCCCCAACCACCAAAGCCTGTGGTCCCTGCTCCTGTGAGAGCTCTTCGACCACTGCCACAACGCCAGGGCCCAAACCCTCTATCTGCTGAAGGTGAACCAAAAACAACTGGTAGCAGCACTCAGTGATATGTGTTGGGTCCGCGCTATTATAACAGCAACATTCACAAATGTCTATAGAACAAGCAGGAACCCAGTGTGCCTGAAGCTTTCTTTATTTCAGTTTTATCACGTGATGGAAAGTCTAAGGCCATCTCAAGCCGAAGGGCAAACTCATCTAATCTGCGGCCTATTATGCATCAAACAAAGATTAATTTAAAGTCACAAAGCACTGCCATCAAGCTAGCACTTTTGAACACTTTGTTGGCATTAATGGAAGTGCATTAGCATGGTTTAAATCATACTTACATGACCGCCATCAGTTCGTAGCAGTGAATGAAGATCATATTGATCAGAAGTGCAGTATGGAGTACCTCAAGGCTCAGTACTAGGGTCGCTACTCTTCATGCTTTAAATGTTACCCTTGGGAGATCTCATCAGGGAACATGGTGTTAGTTTTCACTGTTATCCTGATGATACTCAGCTCTATATTAATTCGCGGCCCGATGAAACACACCAATTTGAAAAACTAATGGAATGCATAGTTGATAGAAAAAACTGGATGATGAGTAATTTCTTACTGCTAAATTCTGAAAAACAGAGGTGTTAATTATAGGACCTAAAAACTCTGCATGTAATAACCTAGAAAACAGAGACTAAGACTTGATGGTTGCTCTGTCAATTCTTCGTCATCAGTTAGGAACCTAGATGTGCTATTTGATCGCAATCTTTCCTTAGAAAGCCACGTTTCTAGCATTTGTAAAACTGCATTTTTCCATCTCAAAAATATATTGAAATTACGGCCTATGCTCTCAATGTTAAATGTAGAAATGTTAATCCACGCATTTATGGCCTCAAGGTTAGATTATTGTAATGCTTTATTGGGTGGTTGTTCTGCACGCTTAGTAAACAAACTACAGCTAGTCCAAAATGCAGCAGCAAGAGTTCTTACTAGAACCAGGAAGTATGACCATATGACCAAATTAGCCCGGTCCTGTCAACGCTGCACTGGCTCCCTATCAAACATTGTACAGATTTTAAAGTATTGCTTATTGCACTGAATGGTTTAGCACCACAGTATATGAATGAGCTCCTTTTACATAATAATCCTATATGTCTGCTACGTTCTCAAAACTCAGGCAATTTGATAATACCTAGAATATCAAAATCAACTGTGGGCAGCAGATCCTTTTCCTATTTGGTGCCTAAACTCTGGAATAACCTACCTAACATTGTTCGGGAGGCAGACACACTCTTGCAGTTTAAATCTAGATTAAAGACCCATCTCTTTAATCTGGCTTACACATAACATACTAATATGCTTTTAATATCCAAATCCGTTAAAGGATTTTTAGGCTGCATTAATTAGGTAAACCGGAACCGGGACAACTTTCCCTTAACACCCTATGTACTTGCTACATCATTAGAAGAATGGCATCTACGCTAATATTTGTCTGTTTCTCTCTTATTCCGAGATCACCGTAGCCACCAGATCCAGTCTGTGTCCAGATCAGAGGGTCACTGCAGTCACCCGGATCCAGTACATATCCCGACCAGATGGTGGATCAGCACCTAGAAAGGACCTCTACTGCCCTGAAAGATAGCGGAGACCAGGACAACTAAAGCCCCAGATACAGATCCCCTGTAAAGACCTTGTCTCAGAGGAGCACCAGGACAAGACCACAGGAAACAGATGATTCTTCTGCACAATCTGACTTTGCTGCAGCCTGGAATTGAACTACTGGTTTCGTCTGGTCAGAGGAGAACTGGCCCCCTAACTGAGCCTGGTTTCTCCGAAGGTTTTTTTCTCCATTCTGTCACCAGTGGAGTTTCGGTTCCTTGCCGCTGTTGCCTCTGGCTTGCTTAGTTGGGGTTACTTCATCTACAGTGGAATCGTTGACTTGATTGCAAATAAATGCACAGACACTATTTAACTGAACAGAGATGACATCACTGAATTCAATGATGAACTGCCTTTATAATTTTGCATTATTGACACACTGTTTTCCTAATGAATGTTGTTCAGTTGCTTTGACGCAATGTATTTTGTTTAAAGCGCTATATAAATAAAGGTGACTTGACTTGACTTTTAAACATTCACTCACTAAAAATAAATCATTTCTAATCAATGACTTTATGTTTCCAAATGAAACATGGCTAGAAGACAGCTGCAGTGCAACAATCCTAAATGAAGCAGCCCCTCCTAACTTCACTTAACGTGTCTGCAGGACTGTTGGGAGAGGTGGAGGTGTAGCTTCTCTATTTAAAGATGTCAATCAATGCAAGCAAGTGTCATTTGGTCAGTACTTGTCTTTCGAATACCTAGGGATTGTGCTGAAGAGGTCACAGAAATGTTATCGATGATTTCCTTAGAGTTTGACTGTTTTGCTATTGCAGGGGATTTTAATATTCACATAGATAATGCAGAAAACAAAACTGCAAAAGAAATGATAATGGTTCTAAACACTTTTAACCTGATTCAGCATGTGCATGGACCCACACACAAAGGTGGACACACTCTAGACTTAATCATCAATAGGGGTCTAAACATTTCATCCATTGTTATTAAGGACGTAGCACTATTGATCTTTGCTACCACTGAATCTAGATCTGTCTCTGTCAGAAGGAGATGCATAAACGAGAACACAAGTGTACTATTTAAGGAGGCTTTATCTTTAACACCATGCATTTCTGCAGACTCTGTTAATATTCTCCTTGATGGCTTCAACTCAAAGGTTAAGAATGCTATTGATGATATTGCTCCAATAATAATCAGCAAGAAAACAAACAGATAGAAATCAGTTTGGAGAAGATCAACAGCAGTTCAGATTATGAAAAGACAATGCAGAAAAGCTGAGCGGATGTGGTGGAAAACGAAACTTGAAATTCACTATAGCATCTATAAAGACAGCCTTCATGCTTTTAATGTGAAACTAGCCACAGCTAGACAGAATTTATTCTCAAACCTTATAAACAGTAACTCAAACAACACTCGTACTCTTTTCCTTTTATAGGCAAAATTATAGAAAAGGAGGTTTTTAATCAGCTGATCAAATAACTTAACTTAAATGGATACCTGGACAATTTTCAATCTGGTTTTCGACCGCATCACAGCACAGAGACAGCACTCATTAAGACAATAAATGATATTCGCTTAAATTGTGACTCAGTATTGGTATTGCTAGATTTCAGTGCCGCATTTGACACTGTCGATCATAACATACTTCTACAGAGACTGGAAAACTGGGTCTGGGTTTCTGGGATGTTACTCAAATGGTTCAGGTCATACTTAGAAGGGAGAGGCTATTATGTGAGTCTAGGAGAGCATAAGTCTAAGTGGACGTCAATGACATGTGGAGTCCCACAAGGCTCAATTCTTGCACCGCTCTTGTTAAGCCTGTATATGCTTCCATTAAGTCGAATAATGAGAAAGAACCAAATTGCCTATCACAGCTATGCTGATAATAACCCAGATTTACCTAGCCTTATCTTCAAATGACTACAGCCCCATTGATTCCTTCTGCCAATGCATTGATGAAATTAATAGTTGGATGTGCCAGAACTTTCTTCAGTTAAACAAGGACAAAACTGAAGCCATTGCATTTGGAAACAAAGATGAAGTGTTCAAGGTGAATGCATACCTTGACTCTAGGGGTCAAACAACTAAAAATCATGTCAGGAATCTTGGTGTGATTCTGGAGACAGACCTTAGTTTCAGTAGTCATGTCAAAACAGTAACTAAATCAGCATACTATCATTTAAAAAAAAATGATAGTAAGAGAAACTTGTTCATGCCTTTATCAATATCAATATTGTGTTGGGCTCCTCACCGGCCTTCCCGAAAAGACATTAGACAGCTGCAGCTCATCCAGAACACTGCACTATACTGACTGGAACCAGAAAATCTGAGCACATCACACCAGTCCTCAGGTCCTTACACTGGCTTCCAATTACATTAAGGATTGATTTTAAAGTACTTTTACTCGTATATAAGTCACTAAATGACCTAAGACCGAAATATATTGAAGATATGCTCACTGAATATAAACCTACCAGACCACTCAGATCACTAGGATCGAGTCCGTAAGAAATACCAAGGGTTCACACAAAACAAGGGGAGTCCGCCTTTAGTTACTATGCCGCCCACAGCTGGAATCAGCTTCCAGAAGAGATCAGATGTGCTAAAACATTAGTCACATTTAAATCTAAACTTTAAACTCATCTGTTTAGCTGTTCATTTATTGAATGAGCACTGTGCAATGTCCGAACTGATGGCACTATATTGTCACCGTTTTCTTTTTATGTAAAATCATTTTCTGTTTTTAAATTCACTTTAATTAAGTAACATTTTTAATCATTTTAAAAGTTTTTAAAATTGCTTGTTTCACTTTTGTTATTATTTTTCTTCATGATTATTTTACTTTCTTTTATGTAAAGCACTTTGAATTACCATTGTGTACGAAATGTGATATATAAATAAACTTGCCTTGCCTATTGTAAATAAAATGAGTTGATTTGGCTTGTGATTTAAAACTAAACACGAAATTGGAAGTTTAACTAAAAGTTTAGTTTCCCCCATCATTTAGCACAATCAACCTGTACAGCAAGACCTCCAAGCTTCTCCTGCCAGTTTCACCGGTGGTCGAGGAGTTTAAAGCTGCCTAGGGTCAGTCTAGAGCCAGTACACTCCTCTCATCTGAAGATGGGAAAGTAAGACAAGCAAGACCATCAAATGCGGTAGAAAGAGGAAGCCCCAGCAAGCCGTGATAGACAGAACATCCCAAGATGTGTACTATATTTGTGAGGAGTACGTAAAGCCAATTACTGAGAAATACATGAAAAAGTAAACTAAAAGCATACTTCCTTAATTTTAGTTTAAAGGAAAAATACTAATAGCACACTTAAATAAACCTCTTTTTCATAAGGGATACTATCATAAAGCAAGCAAGTTGGTTAAATGAATATCAAATAAATAAAAACGGAGTCTGTTTGGGCTGTCTCCCTCAGCTAGGGGTGGGTGATATAATAAAAATCTAACAAATCATTTTTTTTTTCATATACATATCTTGATTTTATCCTGATTATTTGTCATGTTGGTTTTTCTATTTTATTCAATTCAATTCAAGTTTATTTGTATAGCGCTTTTTACAAAATAAATTACAAAGCAACTTTACAGAAAATTATGTTTCTACAATATTTAGTAGTAGCTAGTAGTTTGTGCACATTTGACAGGATTTTAGAAAAAATAAAAATAATAATAATAATAATACAAGACGTAGTCAGCTAGACGATGAACTATCAATATTATTAATTAAGTTATTATATGATTCAGTGACACATTTAGCAATAATTGTTAGTTCTGTTTGTTGATTCAAGGTAGCATCATCTGAGGTCCTCTGAGGGTCAGCATCATCTCTTCTCAGGTGTTCTGGATCCAGACTGGAGCTTGTTTAAATCCTAGTTACCACGGGATGTAAATCCCGTGGCGAAACATAGAAACAGCGTTTTGTGACCTTAGGGTGCGTGATGGGTTGTAACGTGGTAGAAGGCTAGTTAGGTACGCTGGAGCTAAACCATTTAGGGCCTTATAGGTAAGTAATGATAATTTGTAACTGATACGGAACTTAATAGGTAGCCAGTGCAGAGACTGTAAAATTGGGGTAATATGATCATATCTTCTTGACCTGGTAAGGACTCTAGCTGCTGCATTTTGGACGACCTGTAGCTTGTTTATTGACGAAGCAGGACAACCACCTAGAAGTGCATTACAATAGTCCAGTCTAGAGGTCATGAATGCATGAACTAGCTTTTCTGCATCAGAAACAGATAACATGTTTCGTAGCTTGGCAATGTTTCTAAGATGGAAGAATGCAGTTTTTGTAACATTGGAAATATGATTTTCAAAAGACAAATTGCTGTCTAATATAACACCCAGATTTCTGACTGTAGAGGAAGTAACAGTACATCCGTCTAGTTGCAGATTGTAATCTACAAGATTCTGTGTAGTGTTTTTTGGTCCAATAATTAGTATCTCTGTCTTATCCGAATTTAATTGGAGAAAATTGTGTGTCATCCAATCTTTTACATTTTTAACACACTCTGTTAGCTTAGATAAATGGGAAGTTTCATCTGGTCTCGTTGAGATATATAGCTGAGTATCATCAGCATAACAGTGGAAGCTAATTCCGTATTTTCTAATAATATTACCAAGGGGCAACATATATATTGAAAATAGAAGGGGACCTAGGACGGATCCTTGTGGCACTCCATATTTTACTGACGATAAATGTGATGACTCCCCATTTAAGTAAACAAAATTGTAGCGATCGGACAGGTAGGATCTAAACCATCTTAGAGCCTGCCCTTGAATACCTGTATAGTTTTGTAATCGATCTATGAGTATGTCATGATCTATGGTGTCGAACGCAGCACTAAGATCAAGTAAGACTAGAAATGAGATGCAGCCTTGGTCTGACGCAAGGAGCAGGTCATTTGTAATTTTAACAAGTGCAGTTTCTGTGCTATGGTGGGGCCTGAAACCTGACTGAAATTCTTCATACAGATAATTTTTATGCAGGAAGGTGCTCAATTGAGCAGACACAACTTTCTCTAAAATTTTAGACATAAATGGAAGATTTGAAATAGGCCTATAATTTGCCAGTATACTAAGATCTAGTTTTGGTTTCTTAATAAGAGGCTTGATAACCGCCAGCTTGAATGGTTTTGGGACGTGTCCTAAAGTTAACGATGAGTTTATGATATTGAGAAGCGGTTCTTCGGCTACAGGTAACAGCACTTTCAGTAATTTAGAGGGTACAGGATCTAATAAACATGTTGTTGGTTTAGATACAGTGATAAGTTTATTTAGCTCTTCCTGTCCTATGGTTGTAAAGCACTGCAGTTTATCTTTGGGTGCCATGGATGAAACTGAAGTGTTAGACGCTGTAGAATCTACATTCGCTATTGTATTTCTAATGTTATCTATTTTATCAGTGAAGAAATTCATAAAGTCATTACTATTTAACGTTGGTGGAATATTTGAATCAGGTGGCATCTGGTAATTTGTTAACTTAGCCACTGTGCTAAATAAAAACCTTGGATTGTTTTGGTTATTTTCAATGAGTTTGTGTATATGGTCTGCCCTAGCAGTTTTTAGAGCCTGTCTATAGCTGGACATACTGTTTTTCCATGCAATTCTAAAAACTTCTAAGTTAGTTTTTCTCCATTTGCGTTCAAGACTACGAGTTAATTTCTTGAGAGAGTGAGTATTACTGTTATACCATGGTACATTACGTTTTTCTCTAACTTTTTTCAATTTGATTGGGGCAACAGCTTCTAATGTATTAGAGAAAATAGTGCCCATGTTGTCAGTAATTTCGTCTAATTCGTGTGTATTTTTGGGTATAATTAGCAGTTGAGATAGATCAGGCAGGTTATTTGCGAATCTTTCTTTGGTGGCTGGAACAATAGTTCTGCCCAGATGGTAACGCTGTGACATATAGTTAATATCAGTTATACGCAGCATGCACGATACAAGGAAATAGTCTGTAATATCATCACTTTGAGGTACGATATCTATAGCAGTAAGATCGATTCCATGCGATATAATTAAATCTAGTGTATGATTAAAACGATGAGTGGGCCCGGTGACATTTTGCTTGACTCCAAAGGAGTTTATTAGGTCAGTAAACGCAAGTCCTAATGTATCATTTGTATTATCAACGTGAATATTAAAATCTCCCATGATTAGCGCCTTATCAACTGTAACTAGAAGGTCTGAGAGGAAATCTGCAAATTCTTTTAGGAATTCTGTATACGGCCCTGGTGGTCTATACACAGTAGCCAGAGCAAGAGATACATTAGATTTCTTTTGCATGTCTGACAGAGTAACATTTAGCAGAAGTATTTCAAAAGAGTTAAACCTGTATCCTGTTTTCTGGGTAACATTGAGAATATCACTATATATTGTTGCAACACCCCCGCCATGACCAGTCTGACGGGGCTCATGTTTATAACAGTAGTTTGGTGGAGTAGCCTCATTTAGACCAAAATTATCATTTGGTTTTAGCCAGGTTTCAGTCAAGCAGAGTAAATCAAAACTATTATCTGTGATCATTTCATTTACAATAACTGCTTTTGGTGCGAGTGATCTAATATTTATGAGCCCAAACTTAAAAAATTGTTTTTGTTCATTTACTTTACATTTTTCTGGTTTAATTACGATAAGATTTTTTCTAGATCCTACATTATATTTATATTTTGACCTCACTATTCGGGGAACAGACACAGTCTTAATAGGTTTTACAGCGCAAGTACTTTTAGCATTTAAGCGGTTGGAACAAAACTCATCATAATGCTTATTTGAGAATTGTCTTACTAGTCACATGGAGCGAAGTGTCCTGGAGATGCTGTCAGAGAGAAGCTCCGCTCCAATTCTGCTGGGGTGTAATCCATCAGCGCGAAACAGTCTAGGACGCTCCCAGAAAAGATTCCAGTTATTAACAAATAGCAGTTTCTGTTCTTTACATGACAACAACCATTCATTTAAAGCAAAAAGTCTATTGAACCTTTCGTGTCCTCGTCGATACGTGGGCAGTGGTCCTGACACGACGATCGTCGCCGCGGGCGTCGTGCTGTGAACCGTCTCGATCAGGCTCCTGAAGTCCCTCTTCAGCGTCTCCGTCTGCCGCAGCGTGGTGTCGTTGACTCTGGTGTGAAGCACGACCGCTCTGGGGCTCTCGCCGTCCTTCAGGATCGCAGGATTTTACAAGCTGTTTGAGCATCACAGCCAAACTAATTTCCCTATTATAAAGCCTTTTAAGGTAACAAAATATGAAAAAGTGTGACAGATATTTAGGCAAAAGTACATGGGTAAAGATAAAAAAATTTAAATTCTTTTTTAATTGTTATCAAAAAATGAGAACAAAGATAAAAATAAAACACTATATACACTGATTCCTATTAAAGCAACTGAAATTTTTTCAGTCAAGACTACTGAGTGATTTTACTCTGTGTTTGGTGTTTTATTAACATTAAAGGAATAATTCACCCAAAAATTTAAGTAGAGAAGAAAAAAAACTGATGAGTTTCCTCCTTCTGCTAAACATAAACTTTATTTTGAAGAAGGTGGAAAACCAAACATTTGCTGCAGTGGCGTAACGAGCCAACACCGGGCCCTTAAGCAGGTTTATCAAGGCGGGCCCCCTACTACAACACGTCATGATGCTACGCGCACCAAAAAAAAAAAAAAAAAAAAAAACTGCTGGTGTCGGCGTACCATAATAACACATTGTTACTGTTACTGTTACTGTCACTGCTATATACACATAGGCATAGGTCCAAATACATAAAAAAGATGCTCACTTACATGATAGCTGCATTTTCTGGGCTTTCCTCTGTGCAAAGTTATTGATCATATCCTTAAGGTCCAGATTGCGCGCACTGGCATTCTCAAGTGACAGTATGGCAAGTCCAGAGAGACGACTCTGTCCACAACATTTTCACCTTTTACATCGATGTTGCTTGATCCACTGGTGCTAGCATTAACCACGGAGCTGCTACTACCAATAGTCGCTTCAGATGCTTTACTCACTTCACTCTCTTGCTCCATCTCGATCTCGATCTCCCCCTGTGTCATCCTTTTAAAGAAGCTTCCAATTTTTGGTAATTTATTAATTAATTGATCAAATTCATCTTTTCGTTTGCGCTTTTGAAAGCCACTTTTGTGTTTATAATTTGACGACTCAATGTCTGTCTCATGTTCAACATTTTTTACTGTTTTGCACGCAATGCCATGTTCACCTGGGGATTCCCCAGTTCCAATTAGAAACAAATTACACAAAATTCATCATTTTTCGTTTCAAACATTTATTTAATTTTCAGTCAAATATGCTGTTGTCATTATTTATTCAAATCAATTCCCAAAAATTTAAATGCGATCAAACTAAAAGTAGTCAAATGCGATAGGGGGACCCGGCTGTCAATCAAACTCTTCCAGTAACGCGGGCGGGCCCCTGATTGGTCCGGGCCCGTAAGCAACCGCTTACCCTGCTTACCGATAGTTACGCCTGTGAGTTGCTGGTTCACAGTGACTTCCAGAGTATTTCCCCCCTACTATCAAAGTTAATGTGGACCAGCAACTGTTTGGTTATCTGTTTGGTGTTCAGCACAAGAAAGAAGTTAATATAGGTTTTGGACAACCTGTGAGTGTATAAACAATGACAGAAACACAATTTTAGGGTGACCTATCCCTTTAATTCACATGGCAGCATGTAGTCCCTTTAAGACCTACACACATCTGATATACAGACATGCATTTGTTTACTTTCATTTTAGACATATCCAACTGAGTCTGTACAGTGTGTTTTGACAGTATTATCACAAAACATAACTTAGTAATCAGGCACAATTTGAAGGGCTTTTCCGTTTTTGTGCTGCGCTTTGATTGTGCTCAGAAAAAAACGATTTGTGAATAAGTGTAGTGTCCCGCTGAGTTAATTCTGAAGTTAATGTATGTCGCAGTAGATTAATTTCGTTGGGCCAAAACTGCAGCCAGTGGTGGCTCCAGACAGTTTTGATTGGGGGCAGGGGGGTGGGGGGGGGGGGGCAATGGGGGGTCCTGGTCATTTCAAGAGGGGTCTCATGAAAACCAACAAAAAATACAGTGGACACGGCTAATAACTGCATATTACTGCTACTTCACAACAAAAACAACAACACAGCATATCAACAACTTTGTTTTTTTAATAATTAATCAATTGCAGTTTGCAAACAATATGCTCAAACTTTAAAGGGTTAGTTCACCCAAAAATGTCATTAATAACGCACCCTCATGTCATTCCAAACCCTTAAGACCTCCGTTCATCTTCGGAACAAAGTTTAAGATATTTTAGATTTAGTCCGAGAGCTTTCCGTCCCTCCATTGAAGCTGTGTGTACGGCAGTGGCGTCATGTCCATTCAAAGAGAGAGGGCACGTGCCCCTCAGGTTTCTGAGCCAAGTGGATTTTAAATGCAGCTTCCAAACGACAAAAATAGCCGAGTAATATTTTTGATATATTTGATACAATCACAACGGAGTGATCAGATCATTCAGTGCACAGCATTAGCAACTAAATTCAAATCTGCGTTCGCTGGCTGGCGCTGAGCCAAAGACAGACGCGTTCATACAACGTTTCATGATAACCAATCAGAAACGTTTGTGTTGCACTTATTTTTGTTTCCTGGCAGAGTGTTAAAGTACAGGACACACGCGTCTCATGTAATCTGATGATGACTTCAATACTTCTGAAAGTGTTTCCACATTTGTGTCCCATATGCAGCAGATATTTAGCCAACGGTCCATGGAAGTGACGTCTGAGGCTGAGACTACCTCGGGTCAGAAGAATGCAAGGTTTTATTTATTTTGCCAGTGCATTCGCTCTGGCAGGTAATGTTCTATGCAGGCTATGATAATATTTTACAATAAGATCTGAATTGTATTTGTTCAAAATATTTTCTTCTGAACAACTGCTTAGGTGGCTTCACGTTGGTCAGTTCAACTTCTCCTACTCTGTCTTCCATCCTGTCTTAAGTCATTCTGTAGCAGTTTTTCCCAACAGTGTCATGACTTAGGTAAGCACTGTTTTATTTATATGAAGTTAAAGTATTTAGATTAGGATTAAGGGTATAGAGTTTTCTTTATTTACTTATAATATGTAATAAAGTTTTGCAGGGGCCTTTGAGTTTTGGATAAGGTAATTGAAGTTATAAGTGTATTAAGAAAAAAAAGTAACTTATTTTAAATGTATGTACTTGTTCAGTACAAAGTATTTGTGTAGCTTATGTTTGCTAAGTTCACTATAAATCTGTATCTGTATTTATCTGTATGTTTTAAAAATGGTTGAAATCTCACCTTTCAAGATCACACAATCACTTATCTTCACGTGAGAGTCACTTAACATTTTAACTTAACATGCTTTCCACATTTAACAAATTATATAGAAGTTTTTATTTTTGCAACTCAAATGTGACAAATAATTTCTTTACTTGAACATAACTTATTTTTTATATATATAATAAATTTAATTATTCCATTGTAAATGAAATGAGTTGATTTGGTTTGTGATTTAAAACGAAACACGAAATTGGAAGTTTCACTAAAAGTTTCCCCCATCATTTAGCACAATCAACCTGTACAGCAAGACCTCCAAGCTTCTCCTGCCAGTTTCACCGGTGGTCGAGGAGTTTAAAGCTGCCAAGACAAGGACAGTCAGTACGCTCCTCTCATCTGAAGATGGGAAAGTAAGACAAGCAAGACCATCAAATGCGGTAGAAAGAGGAAGCCCCAGCAAGCCGTGATGGAAGCAGAATCCCAAGATGTGTAATATATTTGTGAGGAGTACGTAAAGCCAATTACTGAGAAATACATGAAAAAGTAAACTAAAAGCATACTTCCTTCATTTTAGTTTAAAGGAAAAATACTAATAGCACACTTGAATAAACCTCTTTTTCATAAGGGATACTATCATAAAGCAAGCAAGTTGGTTAAATGAATATCAAATAATAAAAAACTTGAATGCCAGATGAATTTAAGCTTTAAAATAGCTCTAAAACATAGATAAATACAGATACAGATTTATAGTACACTTAGCAAACATAAGCTACACAAATACATTGTACTGAACAAGCACATACATGTAAAATAAGTTCAATGAAGAAAAAACTTCTTTGGGACGAAAACACAAAAGCTTATTTTATATTGTTACATTTTTTTATCTTTTTTTTTCTTAATACACTTATAACTTCAAATACCTTATCCAAAACTAAAAGGACCTGCACAACTTTACAAAATGAAAATATTATAAGCAAATAAAGAAAACTCTATAACCTTAATCCTAATCTAAATACAACTGTGAACACGAGCGCTCATCAGGATCAAATGAACTCTGGATATTTAAAAGTATCTCAAATATTAACATGTCGTGGCATAGAGTCTTTAAAATACGTCTGAGAGTTATTGTGGCAACATTTCCATTCCCAGAAATGTGACACTGAACGAACTGAATTGTGATTGGTTGTTTGACAGTTCACTGTAAGCAGGGATCTCAGGGTCTCAGGTGTTTCGCCCCTTAACCTGAACACCTCAGGTTCTTCATTTAACTTATTATAAATTGATGTGCTTGTTCAGTGCAAAGTATTTGTTTAGCTTATGTTTGCTAAGTGTACTTGTGGCGAGTGGGGCAGGGCCGAGAGCCGTGGGAACGGAGCGAGGCTGGTGGAGTAATTGGAAATGAGTGACACCTGCATGACCCACCGGTCTCGAGTCCCACGGAGGAGATGGAAGGATATAAATTAAAATTAAATTAAATTAAATTAATGCATTTAGCAGACGCTTTTAGCACAGTCCTCTACCAGTTGAGCTACAGGAACACTATATAAAACAGGAGCGACGACAGTGAAGGACAAGAGAGGACCAGGCCTGGATTTTAGTTCGTGTTTTGGTTTTGTTTGTGCTTTGTTTGTTTATTTTGAAGATTAAAAAGTTTTTAATTGTTACAGTACAGTACTATAAATCTGTATCTGTATTTATCTGTATGTTTTAAAAATGCAAATAATTTAAAGGGTTAGTTCACCCAGAGAGCAAAATTATGTAATTAATAACTTACCCTCATGTTGTTTCAAACCCATAAGACCTCCGTTTATCTTTGGAACACAGTTTAAGATATTTTAGATCTAGTCGGAGAGCTCTCAGTCCCTCCACTGAAGCTGTGTGTATGGTATACTGTCCATGTAACAATTACAGGGGATTTTAATATTCACATAGATAATGCAGAAAACAAAACTGCAAAAGAAATGATAATGGTTCTAAACACTTTTGACCTGATTCAGCATGTGCATGGACCCACACACAAAGGTGGACACACTCTAGACTTAATCATCAGTTGGGGTCTAAACATTTCATCCATTGTTATTAAGGACGTAGCACTATTGATCTTTGCTACCGCTGAATCTAGATCTGTCTCTGTCAGAAGGAGACGCATAAACGAGAACACAAGTGTACTATTTAAGGAGGCTAAATCTTTAACACCAAGCATTTCTGCAGACTCTGTTAATATTCTCCTTAATTGCTTCAACTAAAAAGTTAAGAATGTCATTTATAATATTGCTCCAATAATAGTCAGCAAGAAAACAAACAGACAGAAATCAGTTCGGAGAAGATCAATAGCAGTTCAGATTATGAAAAGACAATGCAGAAAAGCTGAACGGATGTGGCAGAAAACGAAACTTGAAATTCACTATAGCATCTATAAAGACAGCCTTCATGCTTTTAATGTGAAACTAGCCACAGCTAGACAGAATTTCTTCTCAAACCTTATAAACAGTAACTTTAACAACAGTCATGCTTTTTTTGCCACTTTTGAGAGACTGAAAAACCCCCCAAGTCAGATTCCCAGTGAAATGCTCTCAGACAGCAAATGCAATGAGTTTGCTTCCTTCTTTTCTGAGAAAATCATCAATATCAGGAAGGATATTAGCACATCATCAAGTAATGCTGAGGTCAGACAGATTCGGCCAAAATATCAAAATGATACTATGTCTATTTTTGAAGCAAATGATAGTTTTGGAAGAAATAGTGCAGCACCTAAAATCGTCAACCTGCTATCTTCACACACTTCCCCAACACAGTCTCACTCTCTACTCGTCAAATGTCTGACGCATGGTCAAGTGATCTGGCGTCACTTTTTTGACGCACTGGGTATACCTTTGGCGTTATTTTTCAACGTGCAGGTTAGTCCGATAGACTTCTATAGAACTCAGCAGCGTTTAAATTTGACGTCTTGGTTCAGCACACCGCAACTACACTGAATAAATAAAAAAAAATAATAGGCTACAAAAAAAATTATATATGACAGAGATCGTTTTTATCTGGCCCTCCAACTTGTTTTTAAGGGTTTAAATATTCTCGCAATCTGATATCAAAGTGATCTCTGTGCCAAAGCTTAGCGCGTTCATCAGTGGTGAGTTTAACAACACTCAACTGCAGGTAAAACAGCACTCAGCGGTGAGTTTGACCAAAGCAACGCTCAACTGCAGGGAAAACGGCATAAAAAGGTGAGTTTAACAACGCTCCAAGGCGCGTGCAAGTAAGCAGTTTAACCGTTTTCTTACAACCAATTTCGCTTATCGCTTATTCATAGTTCATCATCTCTATGAAATCACGTTCAAGAAGTCTCATTCAGCACACATCGCGATACTTGCCATCAGTTTCCATGTGCCACAGGGTCGGTGAGTAGATATAATTACGCTCTTTTAATGCCTGTTATAAAATTTATTCTGTCTTTATTAATCAGATTAGCGCCATATTGTTTACTCGCTGTATTATATCAGTCATCCGAGGCTGTCTTTGAGTTTCATTGCGTTTAACTAAATGAACACACCTGCTAACTAGTGTGATTAAACCCTGTCGGTCACGTGACGTGCCATAGACTTTCAATATATTCATTTCATGTCAAAGATGTACATTTGTAGTAAAATCATGGTAACCACGGCATGTACAATAGCAACAAATTAAATTTGAAGTTAAAACCCAGGAACGGGACATTTACCATGTTTTTACCTCAGTAACTGTAGTTCTACTATGGTATATTAATAATCAATACAACAATAAAATAATCATCAAACTAACTTTGGTTGTACAACTGTAATGGTCGTTTTTGATGTGCTTTTATATTACAGATATCACACATTTACTGTATCATGCTTTTGATACCTTTTTATGTAAATCCAAAAAAAGTAAATAAATAAAAGGAAACATTTTTCCCTTCCTGCAGTTCATTCATATCAGTTTATATTTTAAATATTTTGCTCACAAAACATTATTAAAATTCTGTTTATAATTCTATTTTATTCTACCCCTCCCCCTTTCTTATTTTTATTATTATGTATTTTTTTTTTAGCTGAAAAGATGTAAAGGAAGCAGTCATCCCTGTGGTGTTTGTGGAGAGGTTTTCCTTCAGAAATGGAGAAGACTGAAAGCTGCGGAGGCAGACATTTGCAGCAGTAAGTCTGTGTTGGTTTTACCTTTTTATCAAACTGCTGTTATAAATTGCACAGCATTTGTTGTTTCTTAAACTTTTGCACTGTCCAAATACCCACACTTACCATCTTTGCACTTGACCAATCGATTATTTATTTGACGTATTTCCTATGTTTAGGCCAAGTGTTCGAGTGAGCATGGTGACCACAAGTGTGTGTCGAACTTTTCATGACCTGATGACAGTGGTTCCCGTTCCTGATCCTGGAGAACCCCAGCACTGCACGGTTTTGGCGTCTCTCTTATCTCACAAACACACTTTTGAGGTCTTGGAGTCTTCACTGATGAGCTGATGAGTTGAATCAGGTGTGTTTGATCAGGGAGACATCTCAAATGTGCAGTGTTGGGCTTCTCCAGGACCAGGATTGGGAGCCACTGCCTTACGGGACACACTTAAGTGTTTACAGAGATTTTTAGTTTGATCATTCAACTTTGCATTTTAAAATAAATTAATTGAAAAATTATTTTCAATATCTAATTATTATTATTATTATTATTATTATTATTATTATTAATATTTTACATACATTGTAAAGGTTTCCGTGACCCCTTGTGAGATCTCGACAAAAGGTCTCACAATTTATTCCAAAAATTGATGCATGATGGGATACACTAAGCCTGGTATAGAGCTCCGGAGCGGTATTGGAGATAATGTGGGTTTAGTGTTCATTAAGGGCACTGCGCTTTGGCATTATTAAGACTTGCGCACTACTGATAACAGTCCTGTTAGCTTGTAATATTTTTTTTTTATATATATATGAATATAGCTGTATAATTACACACACACATACGCACAGTAATGTATAAGATGCATGTAATGTAGTAATATTTTTCTTTCTTTCTGTCTTACAGGATTGTTTGCAGATAATGCTGTTCAAGCTCAACAGCTCTTTTAAGAGCCAACCCTCACAAACCTTCCTAAAAACTAAAAGAGCTGTTACTGAGTCTCAGCGAATCTTGCCATGATCAGCTCTTCCCAGGTACATTTGTTTAAAATATTTTTGAATCAACATTTACTCATCAAATGCTCTGGTCTGAATCTTATTTTAAATTAACTTAATTATATGTTTAATGAGCAATGTTAATTGCACACAGAGTAAGATTATCTTGTTTTTCCAAAGAGAAGGAAGACCAAGGAAATGATTTGCTCATGAGGAATGAAGACGGCCATCTTGAGCCCAAACAAAGACAGAAGTCCTCTGGTATGTGTGTGTTGAAGCAATGCTGTGCAATGCTGTGTTATGTGTTACAGCACTTTATGATTTTATCTCACAGGACTGTTCATCTCAGCCGTAATTTATTCTTTCTATGTTTTTATTCTTAATAAAAAAAAAAATTATATACAGCTATTACAATTAAATCATGTAGGCAAAGTGTGACTGGAATATTTTTAAACTTTAAGTAAAAAAAAAAAAAAAAAAACACCAACTGTTTGTCTTAAATAAAAGAATACAAGTTTTATGCAAGTGGTTTACATTATTTCATTGTTTCATAAATGTTGTATTATAAATTGTGGATTGATAGTTGATTGGTTTGAAGCCAGGCCTTACACTAAAACACATTTGTGAGAGAAGTCAGGAACTTTGAAGATAAATTAGAGAGGGAAAAAAGACACATTTACTGCAACAATAGATGAATTATAGAGGCAAAAAATTCTGTCACATGCTAAGGGGTGTCTCATGAGCAAGTCCTTTGCCTTAATTCTTGCAGAATGAAATTTTTATTGCAGTATTTTAATTTGTACAGATGATCTCATCAGCCAAATGGGGGGTTTTGACCAAGTGATGCTCTTGAAAGGACTGAAAGAAGAGGATGTGGTAAATTGTCTTCAGAGAAAAACGTTCTCTAAAGGTCTTAAAACAGCTTGAAGAATGGTAAGTGTACAGTACTACAAGGGTCATAGTTGCTCACCCTGCTAAAATCACACAGAACATAAGCTGAGCTCTCTGTCAATTAAACAACTTAATCTGTATTGTGTGTTTCACTTTGACCAGGTCTGGGATCTTAGGACTGAGAGATCCTCTGGCTGAGAGAAGCTACACCACATCAGTGCTGGATATCAACCACAAACAGTTTCCAGACACGAGAGAAGAAGATCACGATGGGGAGATGAAACCAGTTTAGATGTGATGATGGGAATCATTATTTTCTGGAACAGTATCACATGTCTTATATGCATCACATGATCTGTATCACAGTTGACTGGATGGATTATTTTTACTTTTAAGGACATTTCATCACTCATCTGTGTGAACTGATTAATTTATGATATTAATGAATTTTTGATCCTTTATTATTTTCCTTGAATTGTGTTTGTCTTGAAGCTACTTCAATAAAATTAATATGGTGAATATTGTGTGTTGAAAATTCTTGGTAAATTCATAATTTTACTAGATACTGTAGGCTACTATGGGTTTATTCTACACTTGAAAAACTACATATTAATTACCAGGATTATTTTTTGCTTAAACATTAATGACATCTGGAACAACAATACACCAGAAAGTTATTATTGTATATATTTAATCACAAATATGCCTATATATCTATATAAAGGGATTTACTAGATGAATTATTTTGAAAAGCCATTTACTTTATAGTTACAAACACTTGAGGGATAACTGAGAATGTAGCAGGAATGATCAACATGGATCTTGTACTGCATTAAATCCAAGAGCACGCACATTACTGATGTTCAGCATCTGAGGACCCAGATAAGGGGATGAGGAGGACATTTTTACACTGATTGTTGCTAATTAGTTAATATATATAGTATTCTGAGTACTCCATGAATTATTCCTTGTGGAAAAGTGAAGTATCACAATGTGTATAAATTGTCCTTGATTACTGCTTAACAGTGGGGAATAGATAATGGCATGTTGTTGCAGGTTCATCCATTATATTTATTACTGTTAACTTCAAAAATAAAATAAATAATCTATAATTTTTATTATTAAATCATTTCTTTCTAATTTTGCCATGTTTCACCAGATGGCCTCACCATGTCCTGTCAAAAGCTTTACTGCTCATGACATAAGAATAAGAAAAGGTTAGTCTATGAAAACTGTCAGATATAAATGTGACTCAGCTCAGTTTGTTGTCCATTATGAGGAGAATACATACATGTAGGTTTTACTGCCCTTCTACCCCCAGGGGCCCAGTAGCACCCCCCGGAAGAGCCAAAAACTGTACATTTGAAATGGCTGTAAATCAGAGTCCAATTAATGAATCAAAGAGAAAACCAGAAGAATTTTTACTTATGCTATGCTGATAAAATAATGTCGGGCACAGTTTTCAGAAATAAATGGAAATGTTTCATAAAGCCATTTTAAATATTGCTCCCTCTAAAATACCAAATTTCACTCTGTCTTTCAATTATATCATAGAGGTTTACACAATGAAACTATTCATATATCCAGTTTTCCATTAAATATATTATTTATTTCATTTCGTCAATAAAACGATTTAAACTACATTACCCACAAGCCTCCGTCGTTCTATATATGGAAAGGCGAAACTAGGGGCTGTTTTTTGTAGTTCATCAAAGTTATGATTAGGGTTAGGGTTAGGATCTCGCTAAAGAGGTAATTTTCCTCAACATAGCAACCCTTAATTTTTGACTTAATATATTACTAATGTGATAATAGTAGCAAAACGTTCTTCTGTAACACGATGCGCTGTTTAGTATGGGTTAAAGGATAGTCCAACCACAGACAACCCTGCGATGACAAGGGACATTGACAGCCAATGATATCAAAGCTGAGCAGCGGCGTCACGCTTCCTTATCCATTTATGACCGATGACTTTCGTTTTTCGGCTGAAGGGATAGATTGGTTAACAATCAATAACATTTGCTACCTATTAGATTGTGTTTTATTAACGTCTACACCTTCCTCCAACAATAATGCAAATGCGCTAATTATTGTTTTCAGCTTGACAAAAATTGGGCAATATTGATGAGCACATGGCCAGCATTCGCAGTTCTATCGAACCGATTCCTCTCATTAAATCTTTTTTTTTTTTTCAAAGACAGGTGCATTTTCTAATCAAATGATTAGCTTGTAACATTTAAATTGCATGTTGTTTTGTTTTAAATCTATAAAAATTATTCACTTTAGTTTTTCTGTGATTTGCCATTCTTTACCAATTGAACTCTAGCAATAAAAACAGAGTTAAAAAAACTGATTCAAAGACAAATTGCCCATATAACTGCACTGCATCCTCTGTCAATAAGTTGTTTTTGCCACTATGAAGAATAAAAATTCTTTGCAAATACTTTTATTTAAAAAAAAAAGTAAATACACTGAAGAATTTATTTGACCAAAAAGTGATACAACACACTGTTTCAAACTCAGAAAATAAAGACCATGAAGACATGCATGTCAAGTGTGCAATATAATCTATAAACCTCCATCAGCACAGCATCAAATAAACACTGATTGTCCGAACAATGGAAGAAAGATAACGTTCAGGAAAACAAACACCTGCTACATAAAATTGCAGAAATAAAACTGACAATAACATCATTCACTTCATGACTGGAACTAGGGGATGGCTGTGCATGAATACGTCCTTTACGAAAACTGCTGATGAGAACTGATGTTTGTTTTTTTATGATAAAAGCACCAGAAGTAAAGTTTACTGTATGAAGCTTGAAAAAGAGAACACAATGCTTTATCAATATAAAAATACTATTTTCAACCATTGTTTTGATCACTGGTTCTGTATACAATATATGGGTTGCTGGAAGGTCACAATGTATTCATTATAAGCTTAGAACTAAAACAAAACTGCACTGCAAAGTCTAAACACTGATAAAGGGAGCATTTCTGTGTGTGTTGGGAAGATAAAGAGTTAAAGAGGTGAGTCCTTGTGCATGATCGAGAAGAACATCATTATCTGCGAACAATCCTGAAAGACAGAAAGGAAGGAAATATTATTACATGCTACTTTTAGACCATAAAACCAGCCTCTGTAAAGATGCTGTATAATTATATATTAAATGCATCTATTATTAAAAGCTAGTCAATAATAGCAAGCTATATTCATATGAATTATAAAAAAATATATTACATGCTTAAAGGAATGTTATCAGTAGTGTAATTGATCTGCTCACGGAAACCTTTCCAATGTATGTGAAATATTATTATTAATAATAATAATAATAATAATAATTAGATACTGAGAATAATTTGGAAGTAAAACAAAGTGTTGCATGTTTTCTTGGTGTACAGAAAAGTATATTTATTTTGTACATCATTTGCAACTGCTTTTTTTTCACTTAATTAGCAGCCCCAAAAATTTAATTGTCCTCTGTAATAGGGACTAATGAAAAGAGAATTAGAATTTCTTTTAAAATGCAAAGTTGAATAATAATCAAAAAAAAAAAAAAAAAAAAAATCTCTGTAAACACTTAAGTGTGTCCCGTAAGGCAGTGGCTCCCAATCCTGGTCCTGGAGAAGCCCAACACTGCACATTTGAGATGTCTCCCTGATCAAACACACCTGATTCAACTCATCAGCTCATCAGTGAAGACTCCAAGACCTCAAAAGTGTGTTTGTGAGATAAGAGAGACGCCAAAACCGTGCAGTGCTGGGGTTCTCCAGGATCAGGAACGGGAACCACTGTCATCAGGTCATGAAAAGTTCGACACACACTTGTGGTCACCATGCTCACTCGAACACTTGGCCTAAACATAGGAAATACGTCAAATAAATAATCGATTGGTCAAGTGCAAAGATGGCAAGTGTGGGTATTTGGACAGTGCAAAAGTTTAAGAAACAACAAATGCTGTGCAATTTATAACAGCAGTTTGATAAAAAGGTAAAACCAACACAGACTTACTGCTGCAAATGTCTGCCTCCGCAGCTTTTTGTCTTCTCCATTTCTGAAGGAAAACCTCTCCACAAACACCACAGGGATGACTGCTTCCTTTACATCTTTTCAGCTAAAAAAAAAAATACATAATAATAAAAATAAGAAAGGGGGAGGGGTAGAATAAAATAGAATTATAAACAGAATTTTAATAATGTTTTGTGAGCAAAATATTTAAAATATAAACTGATATGAATGAACTGCAGGAAGGGAAAAATGTGTCCTTTCATTCATTTACTTTTTTTGGATTTACATAAAAATGTTCAAAAGCATGGTACAGTAAATGTGTGATATCTGTAATATAAAAGCACATCAAAAACGACCATTACAGTTGTACAACCAAAGTTAGTTTGATGATTATTTTATTGTTGTATTGATTATTAATATACCATAGTAGAACTACAGTTACTGAGGTAAAAACATGGTAAATGTCCCATTCCTGGGTTTTAACTTCAAATTTAATTTGTTGCTATTGTACATGCCGTGGTTACCATGATTTTACTACAAATTTACATCTTTGACATGAAATGAATATATTGAAAGTCTATGGCACGTCACGTGACCGACAGGGTTTAATCACACTAGTTAGCAGGTGTGTTCACTTAGTTAAACGCAATGAAACTCAAAGACAGCCTCGGATGACTGATATAATACAGCGAGTAAACAATATGGCGCTAATCTGATTAATAAAGACAGAATAAATTTTATAACAGGCATTAAAAGAGCGTAATTATATCTACTCACCGACCCTGTGGCACATGGAAACTGATGGCAAGTATCGCGATGTGTGCTGAATGAGACTTCTTGAACGTGATTTCATAGAGATGATGAACTATGAATAAGCGATAAGCGAGAATGGTGTGTAAGAAAACGGTTAAACTGCTTACTTGCACGCGCCTTGGAGCGTTGTTAAACTCACCTTTTTATGCCGTTTTCCCTGCAGTTGAGTGTTGCTTTGGTCAAACTCACCGCTGAGTGCTGTTTTACCTGCAGTTGAGTGTTGTTAAACTCACCACTGATGAACGCGCTAAGCTTTGGCACAGAGATCACTTTAATATCAGATTGCGAGAATATTTAAACCTCAAAAACAAGTTGGAGGGCCAGATAGAAACGATCTCTGTCATATATATATATATATATATATATATATATATATATATATATATATTTGTAGCCTATTATTTATTTTTATTTATTCAGTGTAGTTGCGGTGTGCTGAACCAAGACGTCAAATATAAACGCTGCTGAGTTCTATAGAAGTCTATCGGACTAACCTGCACGTTGAAAAATAACGCCAAAGGTATACCCAGTGCGTCAAAAAAGTGACGCCAGATCACTTGACCATGCGTCAGACATTTGACGAGTAGAGAGTGAGACTGTGTTGACTTCCCACATCTTTTTTCAAAAGTGTGCTTAACTGCTTAGAAGCAGATCTATCAGAAGTCGAGAACACCTCACTTCTTTCTGGGATATTTCCAAACTCCCTAAAAACTGCAGTTTTTAAGCCCCTCCTGAAAAAGAGCAATCTTGATAACACCATTCTGAGCAATTTTAGACCAATATCTAATCTTCCTTTTATAGGCAAAATTATAGAAAAGGTGGTTTTTAATCAGCTGATCAAATACCTAAACTTAAATGGATACCTGGACAATTTTCAATCTGGTTTTCAACCGCATCAAAGCACAGAGAAAGCACTCATTAAGACTTAAATTGTGACTCTGGCAAAATACTCCCACTCCCACTGGCGCCGATACAGGATGGCTGCCTCTGTGACGTGCTCTTCATATGTTTTTGTGTTTTTGTTAGTTTGTCCTGTCTTTAGTTATATTCCTGCCATCAGTTTCACCAGGGATGAACTGCTGAACATTCGGCAGAACGCACCACAAGATGTTTTTCCACAAGATGATTTCAATTATTCAGACGTTTTAGTGAACGTTGTTATCGGAGGAGCAGCCGCGCTGATCAAACGCTTCAGGACGCGCAGACGGGGGAAGCGAGCGGGAGCGCTCGTCAGACTCAGGAAGCGCGGATTTCGAACGCCATTGCCTAGCATCCATCTGGCAAATCTCCGCTCTCTACCCAACAAAACGGACAAACTCCTTCTGCTTTCTCGGACAAATAAGGATTTCACACACTCTGCTGCTCTTTGTTTCATGGAAACCTGGCTGAATGACACCATACCGAACAGCTCGCTCCATCTGCCGGACTTTCAGCTGTTTAGAGCGGATCGTGACGCAGAATTAACGGGGAAACCGCGTGGCAGCAGGACATGCTTTTACATCAATGAACGGTGGTGTACAGATGTCACTGTGTTAAAGAAGACGTGCTGCTCAAATCTCGAAACACTCTTCATTAACTGCAAGCCGTTCTATTCGCCGTGGGAGTTTCACTCGATCATTCTGGTCAGTGTTTACATTCCTCCGCAAGCGCAAGTAAGCCTGGCTTTACAGAAACTCGCTGATCAGATCACAGACACAGAACAACAACACCCGTATTCTGTTTTAATAATTCTCGGGGACTTTAATAAAGCCAATCTCTCCCGTGAACTGCCAAAATACAGACAGCATGTTACATGTCCCACAAGAAAAATGTAATATATTAGATCACTGTTACACCACAATAAAGGATGCATTTCACTCTGTTCCAAGAGCAGCTTTGTGACGTTCTGATCACCTTCTGGTTAATCTTATACCGTCCTTCAGGCAGAAACTAAAATCAGCTAAACCTGTAGTAAGGACAGTAAAAAGATGGACTACTGAAGCAGAGCAGGATTTACAATCTTGTTTTGACCTCACTGGAGTGTTTTTGAAGCTGCTGCCACCGATCTGGATGACCTCACAGAGACCGTAACATCATCTATCAGTTTCTGTGAGGATATGTGTATTCCTACAAAGACTCAACTAAATTACAACAATGACAAACCGTGGTTCGCTGCAAAACTCAGACAGCTCCGTCAGGCCAAAGAAGATGCTTATGTGAAGGGGGACAATGTCCTGTATAAACAGGCTAAATACACACTGGAAAAAGAGATCAAAGTGGCAAAGAGGAATTATTCAGAAAAAATAAGTACTCAGTTCACTTCCAATGACTCGGCATCAGTGTGGAAAAGTCTGAAAGAGATTACCAACTACAAGACACCAAACCCCAGCACTGAGGACAATCATGGACTGGCAGACTATCTGAACGAGTTTTACTGCAGGTTTGAAAGAACACCCATCACCTGCCCTGAACGCCTCCCCACACAACCATTCACACCATTCACAACTCCTGCAACCAGCCCTGAATGCCTCTCCAAACAACCGTTCACACCATTAACAGCTCCTGCAACCCATTCTGAATACCTCTCCAATCAAGCACTCTCACCATTCACACCTCCTGCATCCCCCCTCTCCCCCACACCTGCAATTCAGATCAGCGAGGATGCGGTGTGCCAGGTCTTCCGGAAGCAGAAAAGGAAAAACGCACCAGGCCCTGATTGTGTTACACCAGCCTGTCTGAAATCCTGTGCTGACCAGCTGGCCCCCATCTTCACACAGATCTTGAACAGATCGTTGGAGCTGTGCGAAGTCCCTTCATGCTTCAAACGCTCCACCATCATCCCCATCACTAAGAAACCCAAAATTACAGGACTAAATGACTACAGGCCTGTGGCTCTAACGTCTGTAGTCATGAAGTCATTTGAAAAACTGGTGCTGGCCCAACAGAAGGACATCACTAGGCCCTTGCTGGATCCTCTTCAGTTTGCCTACAGAGCAAACAGGTCTGTGGACGATGCAGTAAACATTGGACTGCATTATGTTCTGCAACACCTTGACAGACCGGGGACTTATGTGAGGATCCTGTTTGTGGACTTCAGCTCGGCCTTTAACACGATCATCCCAAACCTCCTCCTGCCCAAACTAAATCAGCTCTCCGTGCCCACCTCCATCTGTCAGTGGGTCAACAGCTTTCTGACAGACAGGCAGCAGCTAGTGAGGCTGGGTAAATACACATCCAGCACCTGTACAATCAGCACCGGAGCTCCCCAGGGCTATGTTCTCTCCCCACTGCTCTTCTCCCTGTACACTAATGATTGCACATCTAAGGACCCCTCTGTCAAGCTCCTGAAGTTTGCAGACGACACCACAATCATCGGCCTCATTCAGGACGGTGACGAGTCTGCTTACAGACAGGAGGTAAAAGAGCTGGCTGTCTGGTGCACTCTCAACAACCTGGAGCTTAACACGCTCAAAACAGTGGAGATGATCGTGGACTTCAGGAGAAACCCCCCTGCACTCCCCCCACTCACCATCATGAACAGCCCTGTGACTGCAGTGGAGTCATTCAGGTTCCTGGGCACCACTATCTCTCAGGACCTGAAGTGGGACATTCACATTGACTCCATCGTGAAAAAGGCCCAGCAGAGGTTGTACTTTCTCCGACAGCTGAGGAAGTTTAACCTGCCACAGGAGCTGCTGAAACAGTTCTACTCCACCATCATTGAATCCATCCTCTGCACTTCAGTTACTGTCTGGTTCAGCTCAGCTTCTAAGTCTGACCTCAGAAGACTACAGAGGGTGGTTCGGACTGCAGAGAGAATCATCGGTACAACCCTCTCTTCTATTCAAGAACTGTACTTATCCAGAGATAGAAAAAGGGCTGTCAAAATCACTCTGGACCCCTCACATCCAGCACACTCCCTCTTTGAACTGTTGCCATCTGGTCGACGCTACAGAGCACTGAGCACTAGAACGACCAGACACAGGACCAGTTTCTTCCCTCAGGCAATCCATCTTATGAACAGCTGATAATAACTGTGAACACACTACACTTTATATTTATATACACATAAACTTATTTATCTAACACACATACTTAGTATACACTTAAATTTTGCACATAATATACATGTACATACATAACTGCATTTTGTAATATACCTGCCTACAATTGTCAGTTTGTATATTGTCATTCACTATCTAACAAAAAACAAATTCCTCGTATGTTTAAACATACCTGGCAATAAAGCTCATTCTGATTCTGATTCTGATATCGGTGCTGGTATTGCTAGATCTCAGTGCTGCATTTGACACTGTCGATCATAACATACTTCTACAGAGACTGGAAAACTGGAAAACTGGGTCTGGGTTTCTGGGATGGTACTCAAATGGTTCAGGTCATACTTAGAAGGGAGAGGCTATTATGTGATTCTAGGAAAGCATAAGTCTAAGTGGACGTCAATGACATGTGGAGTCCCACATGGCTCAATTCCTGCACCGCTCTTGTTTAGCCTGTATATGCTTCCGATAAGTCGAATAATGAGAAAGAACCAAATTGCCCATCACAGCTATGATGATGATACCCAGATTTACCTAGCCTTATCTTCAAATGACTACTGCCCCATTGACTCCCTCTGCCAATGCATTGATGAAATTAATAGTTGAATGTGCCAGAACTTTCTTTAGTTAAACAAGGAAAAAACAAGATTAAGTTTTCAAGGTGAATGCATACCTTGACTCTAGGGGTCAAACAACTAAAAATCAAGTCAGGAATCTTGGTGTGATTCTAGAGACAGACCATAGTCATATCAAAGCAGTAACTAAATCAGCATACTATCATTTAAAAAACATTGCAAGAATTAGATGTTTTGTTTGCAGCCAAGACTTGGAGAACCTTGTTCATGCCTTTATCACAAGCAGGGTGGACTATTGTAATGGGCTCCTCACCGGCCTTCCCAAAAAGACCATTAGACAGCTGCAGCTCATCCAGAACACTGCAGGATTCTGACTAGAACCAGAAAATCTGAGCATATCACACCAGTCCTCAGGTCCTTACACTGGCTTCCAGTTACATTTAGGATTGATTTTAAAGTACTTTTACTCGTATATAAGTCACTAAATGACCTAGGACAGAAATATATTGCAGATATGCTCACTGAATATAAACTTACCAGACCACTCAGATCACTAGGATTGAGTCCGTAAGAAATACCAAGGGTTCACACAAAACAAGGGGAGTCCGCCTTTAGTTACTATGCCGCCCTCAGTTGGAATCAGCTTCCAGAAGAGATCAGATGTGCTAAAACATTAGTCACATTTAAATCTAAACTTTAAACTCATCTGTTTAGCTGTTCATTTATTGAATGAGCACTGTGCAATGTCCGAACTGATTGCACTATATTGTCACTGTTTACTTTTTATGTAAAATCATTTTCTAACTGTTTTTTAAAAGTTTTTTAAATTGCTTGTTTTATTTTTGTTATTATTTTTCTTCATGAAAATTTTACTTTCTTTTATGTAAAGCACTTTGAATTACCATTGTGTACGAAATGTGCTATAAAAATAAACTTGCCTTGCCTATTGTAAATGAAATGAGTTGATTTGGTTTGTGATTTAAAACTAAACATGAAATTGGAAGTTTAACTAAAAGTTTAGTTTCCCCCATCATTTAGCACAATCATCCTGTACAGCAAGACCTCCAAGCTTCCCCTGCCATTTTCACCGGTGGTCGAGGAGTTTAAAGCTGCCAAGGCTAGGGCCAGTACACTCCTCTCGTCTGAAGATGGGAAAGTAAGACAAGCAAGACCATCAAATGCGGTAGAAAGAGGAAGCCCCAGCAAGCCGTGATAGACAGAACATCCCAAGATGTGTAATATATTTGTGAGTACGTAAATCCAATTTCTGAGAAATACATAAAAAGTAAATTAAAAGCATACTTCCTTAATTTTAGTTTAAAGGAAAAATACTTATAGCACACTTGAATAAACCTCTTTTTCGTAAGGGATACTATCATAAAGCAAGCAAGTTGGTTAAACGAATATCAAATAAATAAATAAACTACTATGAATTTAAGCTTTAAAATAGCTCTTAAATGATTAGCATTTTTTTTAAATACTGATTAAATATAGATACATATTTAAGGGATAGTTCACCCAAAAATCTCAATGGAGGGACTGAGAGCTCTCGGACTAAATCTAAAATATCAGCATACTATCATTTAAAAAACATTGCAAGAATTAGATGTTTTGTTTGCAGCCAAGACTTGGAGAAACTTGTTCATGCCTTTATCACCAGCAGGGTGGACTATTGTAATGGGCTCCTCACCGGCCTTCCCAAAAAGACCATTAGACAGCTGCAGCTCATCCAGAACACTGCAGGATTCTGACTAGAACCAGAAAATCTGAGCATATCACACCAGTCCTCAGGTCCTTACACTGGCTTCCAATTACATTAAGGATTGATTTTAAAGTACTTTTACTCGTATATAAGTCACTAAATGACCTAGGACAGAAATATATTGCAGATATGCTCACTGAATATAAACCTACCAGACCACTCAGATCACTAGGATTGAGTCCGTAAGAAATACCAAGGGTTCACACAAAACAGGGAAGTCTGCCTTTAGTTACTATGCCGCCCACAGCTGGAATCAGCTTCCAGAAGAGATCAGATGTGCTAAAACATTAGTCACATTTAAATCTTAACTTTAAACTCATCTGTTTAGCTGTTCATTTATTGAATGAGCACTGTGCAATGTCCGAACTGATGGCACTATATTGTCACTGTTTTCTTTTTATGTAAAAACATTTTCTAACTGTTTTTTAAAAGTTTTTTAAATTGCTTGTTTTATTTTTGTTATTATTTTTCTTCATGATTATTTTACTTTCTTTTATGTAAAGCACTTTGAATTACCATTGTGTACGAAATGTGCTATAAAAATAAACTTGCCTTGCCTATTGTAAATGAAATGAGTTTATTTGGTTTGTGATTTAAAACTAAACATGAAATTGGAAGTTTAACTAAAAGTTTAGTTTCCCCCATCATTTAGCACAATCAACCTGTACAGCAAGACCTCCAAGCTTCCCCTGCCATTTTCACCGGTGGTCGAGGAGTTTAAAGCTGCCAAGGCTAGGGCCAGTACACTCCTCTCGTCTGAAGATGGGAAAGTAAGACAAGCAAGACCATCAAATGCGGTAGAAAGAGGAAGCCCCAGCAAGCCGTGATAGACAAACATCCTAAGATGTGTAATATATTTGTGAGGAGTACGTAAATCCAATTTCTGAGAAATACATAAAAAGTAAATTAAAAGCATACTTCCTTAATTTTAGTTTAAAGGAAAAATACTTATAGCACACTTGAATAAACCTCTTTTTCGTAAGGGATACTATCATAAAGCAAGCAAGTTGGTTAAACGAATATCAAATAAATAAATAAACTACTATGAATTTAAGCTTTAAAATAGCTCTTAAATGATTAGCATTTTTTTAAAATACTGATTAAATATAGATACTTATTTAAGGGATAGTTCACCCAAAAATCTCAATGGAGGGACTGAGAGCTCTCGGACTAAATCTAAAATATCTTAAACTGTGTTCCGAAGATAAAAACAAGTCTCATGGGTTTGGAACGACATGATGGTGAGTTATTAATGAGATAATTTAAAATGTGTGTATGGTATACTGTCCAGAAAGGTAAGAAAAACATCATCAAAGTAGTCCATGTGTCATGAAACTTCATGAAACAATTACTTATCTTCACGTGAGAGTCACTTAACAGTTAATTGTGAATTGTGTGACTTTGTCACTCCAAACATAAAATAATGATACTGTAAGGTGCCCTTTTAGCCAGTGTGATTTAAAAATACTTCTGATTTCATCATTCAGTGGTCACAGAAGTCACAAACATTGCAGCTTTTCCATTACAGACTTTAGAGCAAATATCGTTATTCAAAATGCAGAACCGAAAGACAGTAAGCCACAAACTGTAGTTATTTCCTGGAGACAGCCATCCTCATGAAACTGACAGGTATCCACTTGAAGGGGAAAGTAGTTCTATGCCTTATCATGATGAGGCACCAGTAGAAGTATGTCATGTTTGTGGGGGGCATTTGGCTTGTTTGGGGTGGGGGGGAAAATATACAATTGAAAAAATCGGCACAAAATTAAGCTATCTTTTTCTAAGAAACCCAGAGATAGGCACAGGGCCCCTATTAGAGTATAGGGCTATCACATAAACGTAAGTTAAACCAGGTCAACATTAATGATATGATGGTGATATTATTATTATTATTATTGACAGATTCATATATATAACAGATCACAGTGATTGCCTGATGATGAGTGACAGGTGTTTGCTTGTGAGAAGACGTGCTACACAAGTAGGCTTTTTTAAAAATGAATCTGAAGTCACGTTTGTATATGGTACATTTATTTCTACTTCTAAGCTGTTCCAGACCTAGGTGCTACTTTTAGGGCTAAAGTGCTTCATGAATTACTCTTAGTAAAACACATTAGGAGTCTAAAGTTATGAGAGACCCAGACATTATTTTTAGCAGTCTCTCTTAAATTCGCCAGTTACGAGCTACTTGTAGCCTTGTATAAGATCCTTGGTGAATGTGGCCACAGGTAAAAAATTTTGATATGCTCATTTAAACAGTATGAGAACAGTATTTGAATGGTATTCTCTGGTTGTATGTGGCTTTGGATAAAAGTGTCTAAATGAATAAATGTAAATATGTAGGTCTAGATAAAAGGAAACATATTAGGCTACAGGGGGTCAGGAGACTTAGAGAGTTGAAATAAGCTATTTGTATGAAACTAAGAATTAAAATTATGATACGATATGCAGAGGCAACATAACTTTTTTTATTATCAGTGAATGAGTTTAAAGCCGGAAAAAAAAAAAAAAAAAAAGTGAATAAGTGTAGTGTCCCGCTGAGTTAATTCTGAAGTTAAAGGTGCTGTAGGGAACTTTTGCAAAAAAAAATACTTTTTACATATTTAAACTTGTCATTATGTCCTGACAGTAGAATATGAGACATATAATCTGTGAAAAAAAAAAAAAAAAAAAAAAAAAAGCTTCTCTGGCTCCTCTCAGTGGTCCTATTGCCATTTGCAGAAACCCCATCGCTCCCGGTAAAAAAACCAATCAGAGCTGCGGTCTGTAACTTTGTGTTAAAAATGTAGAAAAATTTATATAATAAGCGAGTACACCATGAATCCATTTTCCAAACTGTGTTTTTGGCTTGTCCTGAATCACTAGGGTGCACCTATAATAAGTGTTTATATTCGGATTATTTTAGATTGCTTCGGGGGTACCGCGGTGGAGTAACCCAGTACCTTTGTGATTCTTCATAGACAGAGAAAAGTAGTTCCGGCTACGATGTTCTTCCGCAAGACGCAAGCAGTTCTGTTTATTAACTGCTAGAGCGTCAAAAGTTCCCTACCGCAGCTTTAATGTATGTCGCAGTAGATTAATTTCGCTGGGCCAGAACTGCAGCCAGTGGCGGCTCCAGACAGTTTTGACTGGGGGGTGGGGTGGGGGGGGGGGGGGGCAAATAACTGCATATTACTGCTACTAAACAACAAAAACAACACAGTGTCAGGGTTTGGTAAGGGAGGAACTCAAGAGCAGACAGGAATCGGGTTACACAAAGGGGAAAACAAAACCCACGAGGGGGAAAACACTGACTAAGGTAGCTACAAAATAACCAAACAGGACTGGGCTGACAAGATAAAGAGGACTCTAAACACAAACTATAAACAAACACTCACAGTAATACAAACACTTCTTCAGGAACATGTAGGAACAATCACAAATTTGGAACAATGAACCGACGAAAGACAGCGCACACTAGGAGATCTAAATAGGGGAACTAATTAAGACACGACAGGTGGCACAGATATGACAATCACGGCAAGACTAGGATAACAAGGGGGGCGGGGCAAGGGAACGAGACAACACAAGCACATGGCCCAAAGACAAAGCCATGTGCTTGTACACAAAACACGGGTCTGTCATGATCCTGCCTCAAGACTAGGGAAAATCAAGGACGCGAGGGCAGAATCATGACACACAGCATATCAACTTTGTTTTTTTATTAATTAATCAATTGCAGTTTGCAAACAATATGCTCAAACTTTAAAGGGTTAGTTCACCCAAAAATGTCATTAATTACTCACCCTCATGTCGTGCCCATTCAAAGTGACACGTGCCCCCTCTGGTTTCTTAGCCAAGTGGATTTTAAATGCAGCTTCTATGGAATAAAATCACTTTCAAAAATAATCGTACGTAATTCAAAACATTTGTGTGTAATTTTAATATACTTGTGCGTAATTTAAAACTATTGTACGTAATTCTGTTTTTTGTCAGAGTTGGATTCCAAAATCTACGGCGATGACAGTTTACAGATACGCTATTTTGTGTGTTTTTTAGAGTACAACTCTAAAATGTACGACTGTGACAGTTTACAGACACGGCGCTTGTTTTCACAATAGCTCTTACACACACGACATGCGAAATTACCATAGACAGTAAAAGAAATGGACAGAGCGACTCCATTGGAACTCAATTGAGACAAGTGAATTTTTAGCGTTTTTTAGCACTTCCGTTTCTGACGCGTAGACTCAAACTAAACTTGAAGACGTCAGCAACCTGTCTGACAGATGTAAATCTTCTAGTAGCTGTGCGTCCAAACTGCCATCGTTAATCTTGCAGAGACGGCGAGCTTGAGCGGGGAGTTCTTTGTCGTGAGTGAGCAGGAGTAAGTATTCTGATTAATTATTTTGTATAGTATTTTAAAATGTAACGCCTGTACGCCATATTAAGTTAATTGCCTGCGAGCTTCTCCTCCTGTCTGTACGGTAATGCGACAGAGAGTTGAGTGGTTATGACGAAATCGTTAGCCTATTTTTTACAAAAACTGTTTCTACGGGGCCATAATGTAACATAGAAGGTAATGGAGCCTTTTATACATTGTCGTGTATCTTTAGAAATAAATAATGGACAAACGGAGTCTTTAAACACCTCAGATGTAAAGTTATTCGCTGTCAAAGTGACGCCAAAATGAATGGGAGTCAATGGGAATGCTAACGCAAGTGAAGTTCTGCTAAAAGATGGCAGGCCCCACCCGACTTCAACTTCCGGTCGAGTTCCTTGCCCCCTGGAAATTACGACCACGAAATGCGGTGTGCGAAATGGCTGTCAAAAATACATCATCAAGGTCACAGGCATTACTATCCGAGGGAAGATGAATCGATTCAACGAAGTGCGCATGCGCCCCACCAAAGTTTTAAACGCCCACCAAAGTTTTTAAAGCGCTCACACCTCGTCTCAGGTAAGTTAATTATTATTATTATTTTTTTTTTAATCTGACATGTATAAGCAGGGGTCATCAAACTTGTTCCAGGCGGTCATGAGGTCGGAGCTAAACTCTGAAGGACACGGGCCCTCCAGGACCGAACTTGACGACCCCTGTGTTTAAGGGTTAACGTTAGTTATAACTAATAACAGAGAGTAGTTATCAATATTACAGAAATAGTAATCGTTTGTTATCATGGATAAATGGTGCATAATCTAATTAAATATGTGCTAATTTGCATAAATACCACAACAGATCTAAACATTGGGTCTAGCCAGGTGAAAATGTCTTGTTAAATTTTGTTGACAAATAACAGTAAAATACTTAATATTAAGATCTGAGTGGAACCCATTTAGGCTACCCATGAGCATTAATACAGAGAGGCAGGAAGAAGTACTTTGGTTCCTACTTAGGCTGGTTCTTTTATTAATTTTTAAGAGATTATATTTGGGGCTGTTTCTGGGGGACGAGTCTGAGGCAAGAACATGAGACAATAGTAAGGAGAATGCAAAAGACAAAAGGTAGGCAACAGAAACATTCCCACGGACCAAACTAATAAAGGCAGGTTTCTAAAGTACTTCTTCCTGCCTCTCTGTATTAATGCTCATGGGTAGCCTAAACTGGTTCCATTCAGACCTTAATATTAAGTATGTTACTGTTATCAACAAGATCGAACAAGACATTTTAACCTGGCAATACCCAATGTTTAGATCTGTTGTGGTATTTATGCAAATTAGCACATACATACAGAAAGAAATGACTGTGTAGGAAAAAAAGGGTTTTTAAACCATTGATTTATCTCAACATAATCACACACAATATTGTAGTAACAGGATGTTGTAATCTTTATTTGCTGGAGAATGACAATCAGTCAAGTTTGTGTTTTAAGCACATCTGACACACTCCTAAACCTGAAATGTAAAGCAGAACGTGCTCCACTTGCAGGTTATTGTAGAATATGTAAGCACACTGCCATATGCATAATTTATTTTTGCACTGTTAATCAATTTTACATTTTCACTTAGTGCAGGTTAATGTAAGGAAGATACTGTACTACAGATATTTAAATCCCTTTTGTATGTACTCCACTTCTTCACTGCCTGACCATCATCTTAATGTTTATGAAGTTCAATGTTTTTATTATTTTTTATATCTAAAGCACCTTGTTCAGTAAGTATTTAGATGTTTTTCATATCTGTCACGGTCTAAGCATGATCTGTATCTGTTGTTCTGATGAAGGAAGCTTGTGTTGGGGAGGATTCAGTGTCTGTTGTGGCCCATGTGAATGTGTTATAAAGTGAGTATCAGAAACACATCCAGACACATGGACGTTCAAAGACCACACGGCAGGAACATTTCTCCTGGAGATGCTGAGAAAGCACAGAAGGAATTTCTGTGGAGGATGTACTCAAAAAATACACATACTTAAGGACACCTGCTGGAGTGAGTATATTAAAGAAAAAAAACTCATAAACTGTAAAATATCTTGTTTCAAATCTTTTCAGGTAATATTCTTCTGTACCTTTTTAGCCCATCTGTTAAAAATTTAAAGCAATAGTTTTAGAAAACAATGTAAGATTTATCAGTCTAGACAAGAACATGAAATGCATCGTATATTGTGAACCTTATACATTAGCAGTTCTGCAGTGAATGCAGCTACACTGTCTGAGCCAAAGACGATGCAACAGAATCTGATGAATCTGAAAAGTGTTTTCTTTTTTTTTCTCTTTATTTTTGTTTTATTATTGTTGTAGAAAGACACTGACTCTCCTTCAGAGGGACATTCAATTCAATTCAATTCAATTCAAGTTTATTTGTATAGCGCTTTTTACAAAACAAATCGTTACAAAGCAACTTTACAGAAAATTATGTTTCTACAATATTTAGTAGTAGCTAGTAGTTTACATTGTCAACATTAGAAGACGAGACAAGCTCTGTCAGTAACTTTACTCTGAATGATTTGCCTCTTGTATTAAATCCTCATGCTTTGACTGTACTATTGCACATAGTGTACTTGAAGGACATTCACTCTTTGGAAGTTAACCCAACATGTTGAAGTGGTACATGCACATGAACCAAAATGGCTTTCTCTATTATTTTTCTATTCTATCTGTTTTCTTTTTATTTATTATATTATTTAAAAGCCCTTGCTCAGTGAAGAGTCAGTAGTACAGTTGTATTATATTATAATGGAGAAGGGTCTGGCTGCAGACTTGCACTCTCAGACACTTGCGCTTCTTTTTTTATTGGATATTTTATTCTACTTACTGGTTACTTATTGTTTGAATCTCTCAACATTTGTTTTTCTCTTGTGTAGGTATGGTTGACTGGAAGTCTGTCAGTCCAGATGTGAGGCAGACACACAGAGTGGAGCTGGAGCTCAGCAGATGTGTGATGCTGTAGATACTGTGGTCTTGGAAAGAAGGGCATCTTCACAGCTTTCTATTCAGACAAAGAGTTTGCTGGATTCTGTTCTATGGACTGCTTCTACAGAATGAATTAATGAATGAGTGGTTTATCTATCTATCTATCTATCTATCTATCTATCTATCTATCTATCTATCTATCTATCTATCTATCTATCTATCTATCTATCTATCTATCTATCTATCTATCTATCTATCTATCTATCTTTTTACTTGAATTGGTGACTGAAACTGAAAGCTAAATAAATGTTTTAGTGGATAAACCTGTGTCTGTTTGCTTAATTGGTTAATGTCACTTAAAACAAGAGTACTAAAGTCTTCTGACTAATTTTTAAAATTATTAGTTTTTTATTTTATTTTTCTCTATCAGGCAAAACCTAGTTTTCTAGTGGTAACACTTTACAATAAAGTTTAATTTGTTGACTGATGTATTAACTAACATTAACTATGAGCAATACATTTGATACAGTATTTATTAAACTTTGTTAGTTTATAAAATACAGCTGTACGTTGTTTGTTCTTGTTAGTTCACAAATGTTAACAAATACAGCTGACTTTAAATGACTTTAACTTAAGAGCAGCAAGTGCGACTAACCGTGTTAAGAGACATTTGAATTCTCAAAAATAATTGTAATCTGTTTTTGATTATTGATAAACGAAGACCTAAACGTGGTGATTACGTCAGTAAGCCGTTTTGAAGGTACTTTCGGAAGTAATTTAAAATAATATTATTTACATTAACGCTGTTTTTACATTAGATAAATTTAAATTGGTTTTATAGGATTATGTGTTTAATTTATCGCTTTCTATGAATCTATAGGCCAATAGCGATTAAGAGTATGACTCTTCATTGAATCGATTCATCTTCCCTCGGATAGTAATGCCTGCGACCTTGATGACGTATTTTTGACAGCCGTTTCGCACACCGCATTTCGTGATCGTAATTTCGCATGTCGTGTGTATAAGAGATATTGTGAAAACAAGCGCCGTGTCTGTAAACTGTCACAGTCGTACATTTTGGAGTTGTACTCTAAAAAACACACAAAATCGCGTTATCTGTAAACTGTGGTGGCCGTAGATTTTGGAATCCAACTCTGACAAAAAACTGAATTACGTACAATAGTTTTAAATTACGCACGAGTATCTAAAAATTACACACAAATGTTTTGAATAACGTACGATTATTTTTGAAAGTGATTTTATTCCAAAGCTTCCAAACGACAAAAATAGCCGAGTAATATTTTTGATATATTTGATACAATCACACCGGAGTGATCAGATCATTCAGTGCACAGCTTTAGCAGCTAAATTCAAATCTGCGTTCGCTGAGCCAAAGACAGACGTGTTCATACAACGCTTCATGATAACCAATCAGAAATGATTCTGTTGTCCTTATGAATGCAATGGCCAATCAGATTTTTAGTACAAAAATCCTGTGTCTTTTTAGTCTGGCCTCAGCCAGCTGGTTGAGATCACCGGGGCTCTATGAAACTACAAGGGAACAATAATGAGCATTCATAATTTTAAGCATTTATTCATTCAAATAATGACTAAGCATTAATTCATTAAATACCGTATTTTCCGCACTATAAGGCGCACCGGATTATAGAGCGCATCTTCAATGAATGGCCTACCTGTATTTTAGAATTGTTTTCATATATTAGTCTAGATGGAAATAGGGGTCCACGCGCACCCCCCGGCTTCTTTTATGCCACCTGATTTTTTTAAATCGTTGAAGTGTCTATTTTCAGAATCTGCCAGGTGCCAAGCTGAAATAATGTCCCAAAGGGTTCTTTTTTAACCCTTTGCTGCACCCGACCGGAACCCGAAAAATCTAAAAGTGATATAGAAAACATTAGAAGTAAACAACATACAGAGACAAATGAACACACTTTCCCATACAATTCTGGAATTTAATGGAATGGTTATTTTTGACATTTGACAACATATTGACCTTATTTCTGGACAAAAAAAAAGCAAAAAATGGCCAAAGATGTGTTGAGGATCAACTATTTTTTCGTTTTCTCAAGCGCATAGGGTGATTTTTTTTCCACAACATATTATTTCTTTATCATTCAAGTGTCTATTATAAGATTAAATTGGGTGCCAAGCTGAAATAATGTCCCAAAGGGTTCTTTTTTAACCCTTTGCACCAAACCCAAAAAATCTAAATATGACAAATATTTAAATGACAAAAAACATGACAAATAACAATTTCTGGGGTCAGAATTGTATTGAAAAATGTGTCCATTTGTCTTCTGTGAGTTGTTTACATCAAAAGTTATGCCACTTTAAATCATATTTAGATTTTTCGGGTTTGGTGCAAAGGGTTAAAAATCAAGCATTTTGGATATTATTTCAGCTTGGTACCCAATTTAATCTTATAATAGACACTTGAATGATAAATAAATAATATGTTGTGGAGAAAAAAACACCCTATGCGCTTGAGAAAATGAAAAAATAGTTTATCCTTTACACATCTTTGGCCATTTTTTGCTATTTTTGTGCAGAAATAAGGTCAATATGTTGTCAAATGTCGAAAATAACCATTCCATTAAATTCCTGGGGTCATAATTGTATGGCAAAATGTGTTCATTTGTCTCTGTATGCCGTTTACTTCTAATGATATGCCACTTTCTATTTCACTTTTAGATTTTTCGGGTTCCGGTCGGGTGCAGCAAAGGGTTATCAGAAATAAGGTCAATATGCATAATATAACACGGTGCTGACCCCAGGTTGGGAACCAATGATCTAGACTATATAGGGCGCACCGGATTATAAGGAGCATAGAATAGAAGATACTGCACTCAAACGTTTGCCTGGGTTTCCACGTTTCCACTAGATGGAGCTGTGCTAAAGGGAATGTCAACATTTTGACAGAGCGCCTAGATCCATATACAGTATTGTTCAAAATAATAGCAGTACAATGTGACTTACCAGAATAATCAAGGTTTTTCGTATATTTTTTTTTGCTATATGGCAAACAAGTTACCAGTAGGTCAAGTAGATTCTCAGAAAACAAATGAGACCCAGCATTCATGATATGCATGCTCTTAAGGCTGTGCAATTGGGCAATTAGTTGAATTAGTTGAAAGGGGTGTGTTCAAAAAAATAGCAGTGTGGCATTCAATCACTGAGGTCATCAATTTTGTGAAGAAACAGGTGTGAATCAGGTGGCCCCTATTTAAGAATGAAGCCAACACTTGTTGAACATGCATTTGAAAGCTGAGGAAAATGGGTCGTTCAAGACATTGCTCAGAAGAACAGCGTACTTTGATTAAAAAGTTGATTAGAGAGGGGAAAACCTATAAAGAGGTGCAAAAAATGATAGGCTGTTCAGCTAAAATGATCTCCAATGCCTTAAAATGGAGAGCAAAACCAGACAGACGTGGAAGAAAACGGAAGACAACCATCAAAATGGATAGAAGAATAACCAGAATGGCAAAGGCTCAGCCAATGATCACCTCCAGGATGATCAAAGACAGTCTGGAGTTACCTGTAAGTACTGTGACAGTTAGAAGACGTCTGTGTGAAGCTAATATATTTTCAAGAATCCCCCGCAAAGTCCCTCTGTTAAAAAAAAGGCATGTGCAGAAGAGGTTACAATTTGCCAAAGAACACATCAACTGGCCTAAAGAGAAATGGAGGAACATTTTGTGGACTGATGAGAGTAAAATTGTTCTTTTTGGGTCCAAGGGCCACAGGCAGTTTGTGAGACGACCCCCAAACTCTGAATTCAAGCCACAGTACACAGTGAAGACAGTGAAGCATGGAGGTGCAAGCATCATGATATGGGCATGTTTCTCCTACTATGTATGGTGTTGGGCCTATTTATCGCATACCAGGGATCATGGATCAGTTTGCATATGTTAAAATACTTGAAGAGGTCATGTTGCCCTATGCTGAAGAGGACATGCCCTTGAAATGGTTGTTTCAACAAGACAATGACCCAAAACACACTAGTAAACGGGCAAAGTCTTGGTTCCAAACCAACAAAATTAATGTTATGGAGTGGCCAGCCCAATCTCCAGACCTTGATCCAATTGAGAACTTGTGGGGTGATATCAAAAATGCTGTTTCTGAAGCAAAACCAAGAAATGTGAATGAATTGTGGAATGTTGTTAAAGAATCATGGAGTGGAATAACAGCTGAGAGGTGCCACAAGTTGGTTGACTCCATGCCACACAGATGTCAAGCAGTTTTAAAAAACTGTGGTCATACAACTAAATATTAGTTTAGTGATTCACAGGATTGCTAAATCCCAGAAAAAAAAATGTTTGTACAAAATAGTTTTGAGTTTGTACAGTCAAAGGTAGACACTGCTATTTTTTTGAACACACCCCTTTCAACTAATTGCCCAATTGCACAGCCTTAAGAGAGTGCATATCATGAATGCTGGGTCTTGTTTGTTTTCTGACAATCTACTGAACCTACTGGTAACTTGTTTGCCACGTAGCAATAAAAAATATACTAAAAACCTTGATTATTCTGGTTAGTCACATTGTACTGCTATTATTTTGAACAATACTGTATAAGGCGCTCCGATTTATTAGGCCTACTGTCGATTTTTGAGAAAATTTAAGGATTTTAAGGGTGCCTTATAGTGCGGAAAATACGGTAAGCATTAATTCATTAAGCATTAAATTAAAGTGTAATGCTGTAAACAACCTTCATAGTCACGGGAAGAAGGAGGCGGGAACCGGCGGACATTTAAATAAAGCTTTAATAATAAAATAATCACAATACAGCGCAACAGCCTCTCACAGACGACAGCCGCGCACAAACAAAACCAATAAACAAAATAAAAACAACAGGGTGGCCATGACAGGAGTTGTTTTCGGAGGTTGTGTTTTACGCTGTGACCTGAAACAAAAGATAAATCGGCATTATTTGTCTAAATACTTTTATTTATCTTAAGTTCATGGCGACTGATGATCAAACTAAACCAACAAAAAGCTTAACTAGTCTTAGACGCCGTACCTTAAACCAGTCGTGGAGATGCATCTTGTCCAGACTGAGTCTCTTCTGTGGATCAGGCTGCAGACAATCACAAATCATCTGGCAGCATTCTGTGAAGAGTAGAAAAAAAAAAGAATATATTTTATATATTATATTATAAACGTATACTTTAAACCTGCTCTCTTTGAAGCTATTGGTCCTTTTTGTATGATCTGGAGTTCATTCTTTGATGAAGAGCTCACCTTTTGACAAGCCAGGTCTGGTCCAGAGGTTCACAGTGATCTTGTGTCGATCGATGGATGTAGGGCAATCCCCGCACAGCATTTCAAACAAGATGAACCCTAGTGTCCACACTGTGGTTGGCTTTGCTTTGTACCTGCCCTTCAAGTTGAACTCAGGTGGACAGTACTCTTTCGTGCCTGCAGGAAAGATGTCTGATGTTTAATCAATTATCGCAGCATGTTGAGTGCATATAAGATGTGTATCTGTGAGATAATTAATAAAGCGCTTCATAACACATACCACAAAAGGATTTGAAGGCAGATCTCTTCATGACTGCACCGCAGCCGAAGTCAATTAATTTGACCTCCATGGTGTCCTGGTTCACCAAGATGTTCTCCAGTTTTATATCACGATGGAACACGCCACGATCACAGCAAGTTTTAGCCGCATCAATGATCTGCCGCATAATATTTCTAGCAATCCCCTCGTCAAGCTTTTCTTCATCATCCACAAAAGTAAACAAATCCACGCAAGGCACTGGTCGCTCCATGACTATCACGTAGTGATCTGTGTCATCCTCCCAGTCAAGCAGCTTAATGATCTGGGAAACGCTGGGGCCATTGTTGGCCATGAGCATCAGGCCAATCTCCATTGGCAGACGTTTGGGATGACCACGCTAACAGAAAGAAAACATGATGCTTAGATGGAGGTGGTTTCCCAAATTATTCACAAATAATTTCTAGTAAAGCTCAACTGTAGACTGTGGTTAAAATGAATATAGGGTGTGATCAACTGAAAAGAGTGAAAAAGAGACAATGAAACAGAGAGTGCAGTCTACTCACCACTCTGATGTATGACATGTCTGGCGACTTCTCTGAACATTTCACAGCCACCTAATCCACAAAACAAAGAACGAATAATTAGCACGCGCAGATAGTTGATATCCCTCTAGTCATAAATCCTAAACAGATCAAATTGTGTACCTTAAGTCCATCCTCGCAGCGAGTCCCTTCATAAACTCTGCCACATCCTCCTTCACCAAGCATGCGGCCGATTTTATATTGCTTGTGGCCTGTTATCACACAAACAATTGTGATGAGTATGAAATGCAATTTTATATTATACTGTTTATATAATGGTTTCTAATAACATTTTCTAATTCTCCCAGATTTCTTCTACTTACCCTTGTCCAGGATGTCCTGCACGAGCTGTTCCTCAGTAGAGAGGACTTCCTCTCTCCCTGCCTCCGTTCTCCCTCCATCGTTCTCACCAGCACTAACAGGCGTCTCTTCAGACCTGGTGGGGGAGTCTTTGGGTTGTACGCTGTGCTCGTGTACACTTTGGTCTACTAACAGATTTAGCACAAGTTTTGAATTAATATCCTAAAAAAAGAGTTTAAGAAAATGTTACTGTCACTCAAAAATGTTTGGTGTGATAATGTTAGCAGTGTTTTTCTTTTCCTTAATGAAAAGGAAGAGTAAGAGAAGTTTCTGTAATTGAAGAATCAGTCATTTGTCAATATTTGCATCATCATGACATGTTTTTGTGATTGTACCATCGCTATCTCTCCAGTGCGTTCCCGCCTCTGTCCAGTATTTCTCTTCCACTTCGGCCAGATCATATGTTCCAGCTCCACTGCAAGGAAAGTGAAGAGCAGGCCACTTCCAGAAGCTCTTCTTCTTCTTCTTCTTCTTCTTCTTCTTCTTCTTCTTCTCTTCTCTCCCTTCCTCCTCTCTTCCTCCATCAATCTCAGCAGCACTAACAGACAGATGAGGATGACGGCTCTCTGATGTGATGGGGCCGTCTTTGGGATGTACACAGCGTTCATTCTGGTCTATTAACAGACAAACAATTGAGGTAAATATGAAATACAATTTTACATGTAAATTTGAATCTGTACTAGTATTTATATCATGTCCTAATTCTCATATATGTTTTAATCTTACTCTTGTCCAGGACGCTGTGTTTCTGCTGTTCCTCAGCAGCAAGGAGGTCTTCAGGAGCTGGATCTATATCAATTAAATAAATTAAAAAGAGTGAAATTTTATACACTGAAATTATTCTGTTCTTGATTTAGGAGTAGGTCTGAATTGAATTTATATCCTACAATTTAAACTCTTAAAATAATAATAATAATAATATGTTTCCTGTTACTCTAAAATGTTTGGTGTGATAATTACAGCAGTGTTTTGGGATAGTGATCATTTTTATAATTATTTTATTTTATAATAATGATAAGGGGGAATAACAGAAATTCCTGTGACTGAATATTTAGTGATTGATCAGTTTTTGATGTGAGTGTACCATCGCTATCTCTCCACTGTGTTTCCGCCTCTGTCCCGTATTTCTCCTCGGCTTTGGCCAGGTCATATGTTCCCTTTCTGCGGGAAGGAAAGTGAAGAGCGGCCCACTTCCAGAAGCTCTTCATCGTTCTCCCTCCATCGGTCTCAAGAGCACCAACCGGCGCCGGTTGACGGTTCTCCGTCATGATGGGGGAGTCTTTGGGGTGTACACAGGGTTCTTCTACACACTCCAAACCAGTCGCTTTTTTTAGTCTTGAAAGTAGTCCCACGATAACACCGTTTGTCAGTCGCTAACAGTCGCTACCAAATATGTTACTCCCAAGACTTCAAAGCACAAAATGAACAAGTGATTTTCATGCCTTTATATACCTTCATGGCCGAATTGTGACGTCATAAATTCCCGCGCGTAATGGAATACAAAAAAAAAAAAAAAAAAAGAACATACGTCATCTGGTCCTTTCAAACGATAACATTCATTTCCAATGATGTTCAATGCTAACGACAATTTGTTGTATCGTGTACATCGCGGGGTGTAAGTATAGCAGTTTTATAAATTTTATGACACCTTAAAGCATAAAGAAACAAAAGAAAACAGAAGGTCTCTTGTACTCTCATAAACAGTGGTAACCCGGGTTTAAATTGGGCAAGTGCGGTCAGGGGTTTGATCCCCGCACTGAGACTCAGAGGCTCGACATTAGCGCTTCATTAACACGAGACAAGTAAAGTTTAGTTAAGCATGCTGAGGTAAAAAAAATCTAAATGAAAAGTTTTATATTTAAAATACAGTTAGTTATGCAACATCACACAAAGTTTTTACCATTAAGACTGTTTAACGGAATAATAAACAGTTAAATAAGCAATTACAATAATATTAGGTCACTTACATTTTAGGCGGAACCCAGCGCACCTCACGATAACAGCCGATTCATTCCTGAATAATTCCCTGTTCTGAACGAATCGGTTGAGTCAATGATTCAGTAGCTCACATCTGATGAATCAGCCGTTTGAACGAATCGCTTGAATGAACAACTCAGTGACTCACTCATAAAACGCTCACTGCTGGCACCTACTGGCGGTTTAATTTAGTTAAAAAGTATCCTTTCCAACATAATTTCTTGTTTGTATATTCCAAAAAAATATTTGAAACAAATTTCATAACATTATTCAATGCACTTGTATTTTTTTTTTCAGTGTAACTTATTTAATTTGATAACGTAGAGATTACAATAATCATATTAGTATAATTGAATTTATTGATTAAATGTAAGAATTTGAAATGAAAGATGACATATTATTTAGGGTGGGGCGAAATGACCTCCATAAAGGCAAAAAATGCCCTTGGATTAAATATAAAAAAACATGCAGATTTATATGTCACAGCTGATAGAAATCTGATAAGAATATTGCTTCAGAATAAATCATATTTCATAATCCGAATTGAGGCTAAAGTAAAAGGAGCCCCTACCAAGTATTGAGTACATTAAATTAGCATACCTTACAGAAAGCCATTGGTGGGGTTTTGTTAAATATTAGCCAAAATCATCACAATAAAAATAACCAAAGACTTAAACTACTTCAGTCTGTATGCATTGAATTTATTTAATACACAAATGTAACTTTTTGAGTTGAATTACTGAAATAAATGAACTTTTCCACAACATTTTAATTTATTGAGATTAACCTGTATGCAGTGGCCTTTCCAGACAATTTTGATTGGGGGGGCAATGGGGGGTCCTGGTCATTTCAAGGGGGTCTCATGAAAACCAACAAACAATACAGTGGACATGGACAATAACTGCATATTACTGCTACTAAACAACAGAAACAACACAGCATATCATCTACTTTGTTTTTTATTAATTAATCAATTGCAGTTTGCAAACAATATGCTCAAATTAAAGCATTTATTCATTCAAATAATAATGACTAAGCATTCATTCATTAAATACCGTATTTTCCACACTATAAGCGCACCGGATTATAGAGCGCACCTTCAATGAATGGCCTATTTTAGAATTGTTTTCATATATAAGGCGCTCCGGATTATAAGGCCTACTGTCGGTTTTTAAGAAAATTAAAGGCTTGTAAGGGTGCCTTATAGTGCTGAAAATATGGTAAGCATTAATTCATTAAGCATTAAATTAAAGTGTAATGCTGTAAACAACCTTCATAGTCACGGGAAGAAGGAGGCGGGAACCGGCGGACATTTAAATAAAGCTTTAATAATAATATAATCACAATACAGCGCAACAGCCTCTCACAGACGACTGCCGCGCACAAACAAAACCAATACACAAAATAAAAACAACAGGGTGGCCATGACAGGAGTTGTTTTCTGAGGTTGTGTTTTACTCTGTGACCTGAAATAAAAGATAAATCTGCATTATTTGTCTAAATACTTTTACTTATCTTAAGTTCATGGCGACTGATGATCAAACTAAACCAACAAAAAGCTTAACTAGTCTTAGACGCCGTACCTTAAACCAGTCGTGGAGATGCATCTTGTCCAGACTGAGTCTCTTCTGTGGATCAGGCTGCAGACAATCACAAATCATCTGGCAGCATTCTGTGAAGAGAAGAAAAAAAAAGAATATATTTTATATATTATATTATAAACGTATACTTTAAACCTGCTCTCTTTGAAGCTATTGGTCCTTTTTGTATGATCTGGAGTTCATTGTTTGATGAAGATCTCACCTTTTGACAAGCCAGGTCTGGTCCAGAGGTTCACAGTGATCTTGTGTCGATCGATGGATGTAGGGCAATCCCCGCACAGCATTTCAAACAAGATGAACCCTAGTGTCCACACTGTGGTTGGCTTTGCTTTGTACCTGCCCTTCAAGTTGAACTCAGGTGGACAGTACTCTTTCGTGCCTGCATGAAAGATGTCTGATGTTTAATCAATTATCGCAGCATGTTGAGTGCATATAAGATGTGTATCTGTGAGATAATTAATAAAGCGCTTCATAACACATACCACAAAAGGATTTGAAGGCAGATCTCTTCATGACTGCACCGCAGCCGAAGTCAATTAATTTGACCTCCATGGTGTCCTGGTTCACCAAGATGTTCTCCAGTTTTATATCACGATGGAAGACGCCACGATCACAGCAAGTTTTAGCGGCATCAATGATCTGCCGCATAATATTTCTAGCAATCCCCTCGTCAAGCTTTTCTTCATCATCCACAAAAGTAAACAAATCCACGCAAGGCACTGGTCGCTCCATGACTATCACGTAGTGATCTGTGTCATCCTCCCAGTCAAGCAGCTTAATGATCTGGGAAACGCTGGGGCCATTGTTGGCCATGAGCATCAGGCCAATCTCCATTGGCAGACGTTTGGGATGACCACGCTAACAGAAAGAAAACATGATGCTTAGATGGAGGTGGTTTCCCAAATTATTCACAAATAATTTCTAGTAAAGCTCAACTGTAGACTGTGGTTAAAATGAATATAGGGTGTGATCAACTGAAAAGAGTGAAAAAGAGACAATGAAACAGAGAGTGCAATCTACTCACCACTCTGATGTATGACATGTCTGACGACTTCTCTGAACATTTCACAGCCACCTAATCAACAAAACAAAGAACGAATAATTAGCACGCGCAGATAGTTGATACCCCTCTAGTCATAAATCCTAAACAGATCAAATTGTGTACCTTAAGTCCATCCTCGCAGCGAGTCCCTTCATAAACTCTGCCACATCCTCCTTCACCAAGCATGCGGCCGATTTTATATTGCTTGTGGCCTGTTATCACACAAACAATTGTGATGAGTATGAAATGCAATTTTATATTATACTGTCTATATAATGGTTTCTAATAACATTTTCTAATTCTCTCAGATTTCTTCTTCTTACCCTTGTCCAGGATGTCCTGCACGAGCTGTTCCTCAGTAGAGAGGACTTCCTCTCTCCCTGCCTCCGTTCTCCCTCCATCGTTCTCACCAGCACTAACAGGCGTCTCTTCAGACCTGGTGGGGGAGTCTTTGGGTTGTACGCTGTGCTCGTGTACACTTTGGTCTATTAACAGATTTAGCACAAGTTTTGAATTAATATCCTAAAAAAAGAGTAAAGTTTAAGAAAATGTTACTGTCACTCAAAAATGTTTGGTGTGATAATGTTAGCAGTGTTTTTCTTTTCCTTAATGGAAAGGAAGAGTAAGAAAAGTTTCTGTAATTGAAGAATCAGTCATTTATCAATATTTGCATCATCATGACATGTTTTTGTGATTGTACCATCGCTATCTCTCCAGTGCGTTCCCGCCTCTGTCCAGTATTTCTCTTCCACTTCGGCCAGATCATATGTTCCAGCTCCACTGCAAGGAAAGTGAAGAGCAGGCCACTTCCAGAAGCTCTTCTTCTTCTTCTTCTTCTTCTTCTTCTTCTTCTTCTTCTTCTTCTTCTTCTTCTTCTCCTCTCTCCCTTCCTCCTCTCTTCCTCCATCAATCTCAGCAGCACTAACAGACAGATGAGGATGACGGCTCTCTGATGTGATGGGGCCGTCTTTGGGATGTACACAGCGTTCATTCTGGTCTATTAACAGACAAACAATTGAGGTAAATATGAAATACAATTTTACATGTAAATTTGAATCTGTACAAATGTATTTATAATAACATGTCCTAATTCTCATATATGTATTAATCTTACTCTTGTCCAGGACGCTGTGTTTCTGCTGTTCCTCAGCAGCAAGGAGGTCTTCAGGAGCTGGATCTATATCAATTAAATAAATTAAAAAGAGTGAAATTTTATACACTGAAATTATTCTGTTCTTGATTTAGGAGTAGGTCTGAATTGAATTTATATCCTACAATTTAAACTCTTAAAATAATAATAATAATAATAATATGTTTCCTGTTACTCTAAAATGTTTGGTGTGATAATTACAGCAGTGTTTTGGGAGAGTGATCATTTTTATAATTATTTTATTTTATAATAATGATAAGGGGGAATAACAGAAACTCCTGTGACTGAATATTTAGTGATTGGTCAGTTTTTGATGTGAGTGTACCATCGCTATCTCTCCACTGTGTTTCCGCCTTTGTCCCGTATTTCTCCTCGGCTTTGGCCAGGTCATATGTTCCCTTTCTACGGGAAGGAAAGTGAAGAGCGGCCCACTTCCAGAAGCTCTTCATCATTCTCCCTCCATCTGTATCAAGAGCACCAACCGGCGCCGGTTGACGGTTCTCCGTCATGATGGGGGAGTCTTTGGGTTATACACACAGGGTTCTCCTACACACTCCAAACCAGTCGCTTTTTTTAGTCTTGAAAGCAGTCCCACGATAACACCGTTTGTCAGTCGCTAACAGTCGCTACCAAATATGTTACTCCCAAGACTTCAAAGCACCAAATGAGCAAGTGATTTTCATGCCTTTATATACCTTCATGGCCGAATTGTGACGTCATAAATTCCCGCGCGTAATGGAATACAAAAAAGAAAAAAAAAGAACATACGTCATCTGGTCCTTTCAAACGATTACATGATCCAATGATGTTCAATGTTAACGACAATTTGTTGTATCCTGTACATCGCGGGTTGTAAGTATAGCAGTTTTATTTATCAATTTTATGACACCTTAAAGCATAAAGAAACAGAAGAAAACAGAAGGTCTCTTGTATTCTCATAAACAGTGGTAACCCAGGTTTAAATTGGGCTGGGGCCATCTGGGGTTTGATCACTGCACAGAGACTCCGAGCCTCTACATTAACGCTTCATTAAAGCCAGACAAGTAAAGTTTAGTTAAGCATGCTGAGGTAAAAAAATCTAAATGAAAAGTTGTATATTTAAAATACAGTTAGTTATGCAACATCACACAACGTTTTTACCATTAAGACTGTTTAACGGAACAATAAACAGTTAAATAAGCAATTACAATATTATTAGGTCACTTACATTTTAGGCGGAACAGCGCACCTCATGGATAACAGCCGATTCATTCCTGAATAATTCCCTGTTCTGAACGAATCGGTTGAGTCAATGATTCAGTAGCTCATGCGTAACCATCTGATGAATCAGCCGTTTGAACGAATCGCTTGAATGAACAACTCAGTGACTCACTCATAAAACGCTCACTGCTGGCACCTACTGGCGGTTTAATTTAGTTAAAAATTATCCTTTCCAACATAATTTCTTGTTTGTATATTCCAAAATAAATATTTGAAACAATGTCATAACATTATTCAATGCACTTGTATTTTTTTTCAGTGTAACTTATTTAATTTTATAACGTAGAGATTACAATAATCATATTAGTATAATTGAATTTATTGATTAAATGTAAGAGTTTGAAATGAAAGATGACATATTAATTAGGGTGGAGCGAAATGCCCTCCATAAAGGCAAAAAATGCCCTTGGATTAAATATAAAAAAAACATGCAGATTTATATGTCACAGCTGTTAGAAATCTGATAAGAATATTGCTTCAGAATAAATCATATTTCATAATCCGAATTGAGGCTAAAGCAAAAGGAGGCCCTACTGAGTATTGAGTACATTAAATTAGCATACCTTACAGAAAGCCATTGGTGGGGTTTTGTTAAATATGAGCCAAAATCATCACAATAAAAATAACCAAAGACTTAAACTACTTCAGTCTGTGTGCATCGAATTTATTTAATACACAAATGTAACTTTTTGAGTTGAATTACTGAAATAAATGAACTTTTCCACAACATTTTAATTTATTGAGATGCACCTGTATGCATTGGCCTCTCCAGACAATTTTAATTGGGGGGGCAATGGGGGTCCTGGTCATTTCAAGGGGGGTCTCATGAAACCAACAAAAATACAGTGGACATGGCTAATAACTGCATATTACTGCTACTAAACAACACAGAATATTATCTACTTTGTTTTTTATTAATTAATCAATTGCAGTTTGCAAACAATATGCTCAAACTAAAGCATTTATTCATTCAAATAATAATGACTAAGCATTCATTCATTAAATACCGTATTTTCCACACTATAAGGTGCACAGGATTATAGAGCGCATCTTCAATGAATGGCCTATTTTAGAATTGTTTTCATATATAGGATGCACCGGATCATAAGGAGCATAGAATAGAAGATACTGCACTCAAACGTTTGACTGGGTTTGCGTTATGCATCCACTAGATGGAGCTGTGCTAAAGGGAATGTCAACATTTTGACAGAGCGCCTTGATCCATATATAAGGCGCTCCGGATTATAAGGCCTACTGTCGATTTTTGAGAAAATTTAAAGATTTTAAGCACGCCTTATAGTGCGGAAAATATTGTAAGCATTCATTCATTAAGCATTAAATTAAAGTGTAATGCTGTTAACAAACTTCATAGTCACGGGAAGAAGGAGGCGGGAACCGGCGGACATTTAAATAAAGCTTTAATAATAAAATAATCACAATACAGCGCAACAGCCTCTCACAGACGACTGCCGGGCACAAACAAAACCAATAAACAAAATACAACACAAAACAACAGGGTGGCCATGACAGGAGTTGTTTTCTGAGGTTGTGTTTTACGCTGTGACCTGAAATAAAAGATAAATTGGCATTATTTGTCTAAATACTTTTACTTATCTTAAGTTCATGGCGACTGATGATCAAACTAAACCAACAAAAAGCTTAACTAGTCTTAGACGCCGTACCTTAAACCAGTCGTGGAGATGCATCTTGTCCAGACTGAGTCTCTTCTGTGGATCAGGCTGCAGACAATCACAAATCATCTGGCAGCATTCTGTGAAGAGTAGAAAAAAAAAAAGAATATATTTTATATATTATATTATAAACATATACTTTACACCTGCTCTCTTTGAAGCTATTGGTCCTTTTTGTATGATCTGGAGTTCATTGTTTGATGAAGATCTCACCTTTTGACAAGCCAGGTCTGGTCCAGAGGTTCACAGTGATCTTGTGTCGATCGATGGATGTAGGGCAATCCCCGCACAGCATTTCAAACAAGATGAACCCTAGTGTCCACACTGTGGTTGGCTTTGCTTTGTACCTGCCCTTCAAGTTGAACTCAGGTGGACAGTACTCTTTCGTGCCTGCATGAAAGATGTCTGATGTTTAATCAATTATCGCAGCATGTTGAGTGCATATAAGATGTGTATCTGTGAGATAATTAATAAAGCGCTTCATAACACATACCACAAAAGGATTTGAAGGCAGATCTCTTCATGACTGCACCGCAGCCGAAGTCAATTAATTTGACCTCCATGGTGTCCTGGTTCACCAAGATGTTCTCCAGTTTTATATCACGATGGAAGACGCCACGATCACAGCAAGTTTTAGCCGCATCAATGATCTGCCGCATAATATTTCTAGCAATCCCCTCGTCAAGCTTTTCTTCATCATCCACAAAAGTAAACAAATCCACGCAAGGCACTGGTCGCTCCATGACTATCACGTAGTGATCTGTGTCATCCTCCCAGTCAAGCAGCTTAATGATCTGGGAAACGCTGGGGCCATTGTTGGCCATGAGCATCAGGCCAATCTCCATTGGCAGACGTTTGGGATGACCACGCTAACAGAAAGAAAACATGATGCTTAGATGGAGGTGGTTTCCCAAATTATTCACAAATAATTTCTAGTAAAGCTCAACTGTAGACTGTGGTTAAAATGAATATAGGGTGTGATCAACTGAAAAGAGTGAAAAAGAGACAATGAAACAGAGAGTGCAGTCTACTCACCACTCTGATGTATGACATGTCTGGCGACTTCTCTGAACATTTCACAGCCACCTAATCAACAAAACAAAGAACGAATAATTAGCACGCGCAGATAGTTGATACCCCTCTAGTCATAAATCCTAAACAGATCAAATTGTGTACCTTAAGTCCATCCTCGCAGCGAGTCCCTTCATAAACTCTGCCACATCCTCCTTCACCAAGCATGCGGCCGATTTTATATTGCTTGTGGCCTGTTATCACACAAACAATTGTGATGAGTATGAAATGCAATTTTATATTATACTGTTTATATAATGGTTTCTAATAACATTTTCTAATTCTCCCAGATTTCTTCTTCTTACCCTTGTCCAGGATGTCCTGCACGAGCTGTTCCTCAGTAGAGAGGACTTCCTCTCTCCCTGCCTCCGTTCTCCCTCCATCGTTCTCACCAGCACTAACAGGCGTCTCTTCAGACCTGGTGGGGGAGTCTTTGGGTTGTACGCTGTGCTCGTGTACACTTTGGTCTACTAACAGATTTAGCACAAGTTTTGAATTAATATCCTAAAAAAAAGAGTAAAGTTTAAGAAAATGTTACTGTCACTCAAAAATGTTTGGTGTGATAATGTTAGCAGTGTTTTTCTTTTCCTTAATGGAAAGGAAGAGTAAGAGAAGTTTCTGTAATTGAAGAATCAGTCATTTATCAATATTTGCATCATCATGACATGTTTTTGTGATTGTACCATCGCTATCTCTCCAGTGCGTTCCCGCCTCTGTCCAGTATTTCTCTTCCACTTCGGCCAGATCATATGTTCCAGCTCCACTGCAAGGAAAGTGAAGAGCAGGCCACTTCCAGAAGCTCTTCTTCTTCTTCTTCTTCTCTTCTCTCCCTTCCTCCTCTCTTCCTCCATCAATCTCAGCAGCACTAACAGACAGATGAGGATGACGGCTCTCTGATGTGATGGGGCCGTCTTTGGGATGTACACAGCGTTCACTCTGGTCTATTAACAGACAAACAATTGAGGTAAATATGAAATACAATTTTACATGTAAATTTGAATCTGTGCTAGTATTTATATCATGTCCTAATTCTCATATATGTTTTAATCTTACTCTTGTCCAGGACGCTGTGTTTCTGCTGTTCCTCAGCAGCAAGGAGGTCTTCAGGAGCTGGATCTATATCAATTAAATAAATTAAAAAGAGTGAAATTTTATACACTGAAATTATTCTGTTCTTGATTTAGGAGTAGGTCTGAATTGAATTTATATCCTACAATTTAAACTCTTAAAATAATAATAATAATAATAATATGTTTCCTGTTACTCTAAAATGTTTGGTGTGATAATTACAGCAGTGTTTTGGGAGAGTGATAATTTTTATAATTATTTTATTTTATAATAATGATAAGGGGGAATAACATAAATTCCTGTGACTGAATATTTAGTGATTGATCAGTGTTTGATGTGAGTGTACCATCGCTATCTCTCCACTGTGTTTCCGCCTCTGTCCCGTATTTCTCCTCGGCTTTGGCCAGGTCATATGTTCCCTTTCTACGGGAAGGAAAGTGAAGAGCGGCCCACTTCCAGAAGCTCTTCATCGTTCTCCCTCCATCGGTATCAAGAGCACCAACCGGCGCCGGTTGACGGTTCTCCGTCATGATGGGGGAGTCTTTGGGTTATACACACAGGGTTCTCCTACACACTCCAAACCAGTCGCTTTTTTTAGTCTTGAAAGCAGTCCCACGATAACACCGTTTGTCAGTCGCTAACAGTCGCTACCAAATACGTTACTCCCAAGACTTCAAAGCACCAAATGAGCAAGTGATTTTCATGCCTTTATATACCTTCATGGCCGAATTGTGACGTCATAAATTCCCGCGCGTAATGGAATACAAAAAAAAAAAAAAAAAGAAAATACGTCATCTGGTCCTTTCAAACGATAACATCCAATGATGTTCAATGTTAACGACAATTTGTTGTATCGTGTACATCGCGGGTTGTAAGTATAGCAGTTTTATCAATTTTATGACACCTTAAAGCGATAAAGAAACAGAAGAAAACAGAAGGTCTCTTGTATTCTCATAAAGAGTGGTAACCCAGGTTTAAATTGGGCTGGGGCCGTCTGGGGTTTTTATCATTGCACAGAGACTCCGAGCCTCGACATTAACGCTTCATTAAAGCGAGACAAGTAAAGTTAAGTTAAGCATGCTGAGGTAAAAAAAAATCTAAATGAAAAGTTTTATATTTAAAATACAGTTAGTTATGCAACATCACACAACGTTTTTACCATTAAGACTGTTTTACGGAACAATAAACAGTTAAATAAGCAATTACAATATTATTAGGTCACTTACATTTTAGGCGGAACCCAGCGCACCTCACGGATAAGAGCCGATTCATTCCTGAATAATTCCCTGTTCTGAACGAATCGGTTGAGTCAATGATTCAGTAGCTCATGCATAAACATCTGATGAATCAGCCGTTTGAACGAATCGCTTGAATGAACAACTCAGTGACTCACTCATAAAACGCTCACTGCTGGCACCTACTGGCGGTTTAATTTAGTTAAAAAGTATCCTTTCCAACATAATTTCTTGTTTGTATATTCCAAAAAAAATATTTTAAACAATGTCATAACATTATTCAATGCACTTGTATTTTTTTTCAGTGTAACTTATTTAATTTGATAACGTAGAGATTACAATAATCATATTAGTATAATTGAATTTATTGATTAAATGTAAGAATTTGAAATGAAAGATGACATATTAATTATGGTGGAGCGAAATGCCCTCCATAAAGGCAAAAAATGCCCTTGGATTAAATATAAAAAAACATGCAGATTTATATGTCACAGCTGTTAGAAATCTGATAAGAATATTGCTTCAGAATAAATCATATTTCATAATCCGAATTGAGGCTAAAGCAAAAGGAGACCCTACCGAGTATTGAGCACATTAAATTAGCATACCTTACAGAAAGCCATTGGTGGGGTTTTGTTAAATATTAGCCAAAATCATCACAATAAAAATAACCAAAGACTTAAACTACTTCAGTCTGTGTGCATTGAATTTATTTAATACACAAATGTAACTTTTTGAGTTGAATTACTGAAATAAATGAACTTTTCCACAACATTTTAATTTATTGAGATGTACTTGTATGCATTGGCCTCTCCAGACAATTTTGATTGGGGGGGCAATGGGGGTCCTGGTCATTTCAAGGGGGGTCTCATGAAACCAACAAAAATACAGTGGACATGGCTAATAACTGCATATTACTGCTACTAAACAACACAGAATATCATCTACTTTGTTTTTTATTAATTAATCAATTGCAGTTTGCAAACAATATGCTCAAACTAAAGCATTTATTCATTCAAATAATAATGACTAAGCATTCATTCATTAAATACCGTATTTTCCACACTATAAGGCGCACCGGATTATAGAGCGCATCTTCAATGAATGGCCTATTTTAGAATTGTTTTCATATATAGGATGCACCGGATCATAAGGAGCATAGAATAGAAGATACTGCACTCAAACGTTTGACTGGGTTTGCGTTATTCATCCACTAGATGGAGCTGTGCTAAAGGGAATGTCAACATTTTGACAGAGCGCCTTGATCCATATATAAGGCGCTCCGGATTATAAGGCCTACTGTCGATTTTTGAGAAAATTTAAGGATTTTAAGGGCGCCTTATAGTGCGGAAAATATGGTAAGCATTAATTCATTAAGCATTAAATTAAAGTGTAATGCTGTTAACAACCTTCATAGTCACGGGAAGAAGGAGGCGGGAACCGGCGGACATTTAAATAAAGCTTTAATAATAAAATAAACACAATACAGCGCAACAGCCTCTCACAGACGACTGCCGTGCACAAACAAAACCAATAAACAAAATACAACACAAAACAACAGGGTGGCCATGACAGGAGTTGTTTTCTGAGGTTGTGTTTTACGCTGTGACCTGAAACAAAAGATAAATCGGCATTATTTGTCTAAATACTTTTACTTATCTTAAGTTCATGGCGACTGATGATCAAACTAAACCAACAAAAAGCTTAACTAGTCTTAGACGCCGTACCTTAAACCAGTCGTGGAGATGCATCTTGTCCAGACTGAGTCTCTTCTGTGGATCAGGCTGCAGACAATCACAAATCATCTGGCAGCATTCTGTGAAGAGTAGAAAAAAAAGAATATATTTTATATATTATATTATAAACATATACTTTACACCTGCTCTCTTTGAAGCTATTGGTCCTTTTTGTATGATCTGGAGTTCATTGTTTGATGAAGAGCTCACCTTTTGACAAGCCAGGTCTGGTCTAGAGGTTCACAGTGATCTTGTGTCGATCGATGGATGTAGGGCAATCCCCGCACAGCATTTCAAACAAGATGAACCCTAGTGTCCACACTGTGGTTGGCTTTGCTTTGTACCTGCCCTTCAAGTTGAACTCAGGTGGACAGTACTCTTTCGTGCCTGCAGGAAAGATGTCTGATGTTTAATCAATTATCGCAGCATGTTGAGTGCATATAAGATGTGTATCTGTGAGATAATTAATAAAGCGCTTCATAACACATACCACAAAAGGATTTGAAGGCAGATCTCTTCATGACTGCACCGCAGCCGAAGTCAATTAATTTGACCTCCATGGTGTCCTGGTTCACCAAGATGTTCTCCAGTTTTATATCACGATGGAAGACGCCACGATCACAGCAAGTTTTAGCCGCATCAATGATCTGCCGCATAATATTTCTAGCAATCCCCTCGTCAAGCTTTTCTTCATCATCCACAAAAGTAAACAAATCCACGCAAGGCACTGGTCGCTCCATGACTATCACGTAGTGATCTGTGTCATCCTCCCAGTCAAGCAGCTTAATGATCTGGGAAACGCTGGGGCCATTGTTGGCCATGAGCATCAGGCCAATCTCCATTGGCAGACGTTTGGGATGACCACGCTAACAGAAAGAAAACATGATGCTTAGATGGAGGTGGTTTCCCAAATTATTCACAAATAATTTCTAGTAAAGCTCAACTGTAGACTGTGGTTAAAATGAATATAGGGTGTGATCAACTGAAAAGAGTGAAAAAGAGACAATGAAACAGAGAGTGCAATCTACTCACCAGGTCATATGTTCCCTTTCTACGGGAAGGAAAGTGAAGAGCGGCCCACTTCCAGAAGCTCTTCATCGTTCTCCCTCCATCGGTATCAAGAGCACCAACCGGCGCCGGTTGACGGTTCTCCGTCATGATGGGGGAGTCTTTGGGTTGTACACACAGGGTTCTCCTACACACTCCAAACCAGTCGCTTTTTTTAGTCTTGAAAGCAGTCCCACGATAACACCGTTTGTCAGTCGCTAACAGTCGCTACCAAATACGTTACTCCCAAGACTTCAAAGCACCAAATGAGCAAGTGATTTTCATGCCTTTATATACCTTCATGGCCGAATTGTGACGTCATAAATTCCCGCGCGTAATGGAATACAAAAAAGAAAAAAAAAAGAAAATACGTCATCTGGTCCTTTCAAACGATAACATCCAATGATGTTCAATGTTAACGACAATTTGTTGTATCGTGTACATCGCGGGTTGTAAGTATAGCAGTTTTATCAATTTTATGACACCTTAAAGCGATAAAGAAACAGAAGAAAACAGAAGGTCTCTTGTATTCTCATAAAGAGTGGTAACCCAGGTTTAAATTGGGCTGGGGCCGTCTGGGGTTTTTATCATTGCACAGAGACTCCGAGCCTCGACATTAACGCTTCATTAAAGCGAGACAAGTAAAGTTAAGTTAAGCATGCTGAGGTAAAAAAAAATCTAAATGAAAAGTTTTATATTTAAAATACAGTTAGTTATGCAACATCACACAACGTTTTTACCATTAAGACTGTTTTACGGAACAATAAACAGTTAAATAAGCAATTACAATATTATTAGGTCACTTACATTTTAGGCGGAACCCAGCGCACCTCACGGATAAGAGCCGATTCATTCCTGAATAATTCCCTGTTCTGAACGAATCGGTTGAGTCAATGATTCAGTAGCTCATGCATAAACATCTGATGAATCAGCCGTTTGAACGAATCGCTTGAATGAACAACTCAGTGACTCACTCATAAAACGCTCACTGCTGGCACCTACTGGCGGTTTAATTTAGTTAAAAAGTATCCTTTCCAACATAATTTCTTGTTTGTATATTCCAAAAAAAATATTTTAAACAATGTCATAACATTATTCAATGCACTTGTATTTTTTTTCAGTGTAACTTATTTAATTTGATAACGTAGAGATTACAATAATCATATTAGTATAATTGAATTTATTGATTAAATGTAAGAATTTGAAATGAAAGATGACATATTAATTATGGTGGAGCGAAATGCCCTCCATAAAGGCAAAAAATGCCCTTGGATTAAATATAAAAAAACATGCAGATTTATATGTCACAGCTGTTAGAAATCTGATAAGAATATTGCTTCAGAATAAATCATATTTCATAATCCGAATTGAGGCTAAAGCAAAAGGAGACCCTACCGAGTATTGAGCACATTAAATTAGCATACCTTACAGAAAGCCATTGGTGGGGTTTTGTTAAATATTAGCCAAAATCATCACAATAAAAATAACCAAAGACTTAAACTACTTCAGTCTGTGTGCATTGAATTTATTTAATACACAAATGTAACTTTTTGAGTTGAATTACTGAAATAAATGAACTTTTCCACAACATTTTAATTTATTGAGATGTACTTGTATGCATTGGCCTCTCCAGACAATTTTGATTGGGGGGGCAATGGGGGTCCTGGTCATTTCAAGGGGGGTCTCATGAAACCAACAAAAATACAGTGGACATGGCTAATAACTGCATATTACTGCTACTAAACAACACAGAATATCATCTACTTTGTTTTTTATTAATTAATCAATTGCAGTTTGCAAACAATATGCTCAAACTAAAGCATTTATTCATTCAAATAATAATGACTAAGCATTCATTCATTAAATACCGTATTTTCCACACTATAAGGCGCACCGGATTATAGAGTGCATCTTCAATGAATGGCCTATTTTAGAATTGTTTTCATATATAGGATGCACCGGATCATAAGGAGCATAGAATAGAAGATACTGCACTCAAACGTTTGACTGGGTTTGCGTTATGCATCCACTAGATGGAGCTGTGCTAAAGGGAATGTCAACATTTTGACAGAGCGCCTTGATCCATATATAAGGCGCTCCGGATTATAAGGCCTACTGTCGATTTTTGAGAAAATTTAAGGATTTTAAGGGCGCCTTATAGTGCGGAAAATATGGTAAGCATTAATTCATTAAGCATTAAATTAAAGTGTAATGCTGTTAACAACCTTCATAGTCACGGGAAGAAGGAGGCGGGAACCGGCGGACATTTAAATAAAGCTTTAATAATAAAATAAACACAATACAGCGCAACAGCCTCTCACAGACGACTGCCGTGCACAAACAAAACCAATAAACAAAATACAACACAAAACAACAGGGTGGCCATGACAGGAGTTGTTTTCTGAGGTTGTGTTTTACTCTGTGACCTGAAACAAAAGATAAATCGGCATTATTTGTCTAAATACTTTTACTTATCTTAAGTTCATGGCGACTGATGATCAAACTAAACCAACAAAAAGCTTAACTAGTCTTAGACGCCGTACCTTAAACCAGTCGTGGAGATGCATCTTGTCCAGACTGAGTCTCTTCTGTGGATCAGGCTGCAGACAATCACAAATCATCTGGCAGCATTCTGTGAAGAGAAGAAAAAAAAGAATATATTTTATATATTATATTATAAACGTATACTTTACACCTGCTCTCTTTGAAGCTATTGGTCCTTTTTGTATGATCTGGAGTTCATTGTTTGATGAAGAGCTCACCTTTTGACAAGCCAGGTCTGGTCCAGAGGTTCACAGTGATCTTGTGTCGATCGATGGATGTAGGGCAATCCCCGCACAGCATTTCAAACAAGATGAACCCTAGTGTCCACACTGTGGTTGGCTTTGCTTTGTACCTGCCCTTCAAGTTGAACTCAGGTGGACAGTACTCTTTCGTGCCTGCATGAAAGATGTCTGATGTTTAATCAATTATCGCAGCATGTTGAGTGCATATAAGATGTGTATCTGTGAGATAATTAATAAAGCGCTTCATAACACATACCACAAAAGGATTTGAAGGCAGATCTCTTCATGACTGCACCGCAGCCGAAGTCAATTAATTTGACCTCCATGGTGTCCTGGTTCACCAAGATGTTCTCCAGTTTTATATCACGATGGAAGACGCCACGATCACAGCAAGTTTTAGCCGCATCAATAATCTGCCGCATAATATTTCTAGCAATTCCCTCGTCAAGCTTTTCTTCATCATCCACAAAAGTAAACAAATCCACGCAAGGCACTGGTCGCTCCATGACTATCACGTAGTGATCTGTGTCATCCTCCCAGTCAAGCAGCTTAATGATCTGGGAAACGCTGGGGCCATTGTTGGCCATGAGCATCAGGCCAATCTCCATTGGCAGACGTTTGGGATGACCACGCTAACAGAAAGAAAACATGATGCTTAGATGGAGGTGGTTTCCCAAATTATTCACAAATAATTTCTAGTAAAGCTCAACTGTAGACTGTGGTTAAAATTAATATAGGGTGTGATCAACTGAAAAGAGTGAAAAAGAGACAATGAAACAGAGAGTGCAGTCTACTCACCACTCTGATGTATGACATGTCTGGCGACTTCTCTGAACATTTCACAGCCACCTAATCAACAAAACAAAGAACGAATAATTAGCACGCGCAGATAGTTGATATCCCTCTAGTCATAAATCCTAAACAGATCAAATTGTGTACCTTAAGTCCATCCTCGCAGCGAGTCCCTTCATAAACTCTGCCACATCCTCCTTCACCAAGCATGCGGCCGATTTTATATTGCTTGTGGCCTGTTATCACACAAACAATTGTGATGAGTATGAAATGCAATTTTATATTATACTGTCTATATAATGGTTTCTAATAACATTTTCTAATTCTCCCAGATTTCTTCTTCTTACCCTTGTCCAGGATGTCCTGCACGAGCTGTTCCTCAGTAGAGAGGACTTCCTCTCTCCCTGCATCCGTTCTCCCTCCATCGTTCTCATCAGCACTAACAGGCGTCTCTTCAGACCTGGTGGGGGAGTCTTTGGGTTGTACGCTGTGCTCGTGTACACTTTGGTCTACTAACAGATTTAGCACAAGTTTTGAATTAATATCCTAAAAAAAGAGTAAAGTTTAAGAAAATGTTACTGTCACTCAAAAATGTTTGGTGTGATAATGTGAGCAGTGTTTTTCTTTTCCTTAATGGAAAGGAAGAGTAAGAGAAGTTTCTGTAATTGAAGAATCAGTCATTTATCAATATTTGCATCATCATGACATGTTTTTGTGATTGTACCATCGCTATCTCTCCAGTGCGTTCCCGCCTCTGTCCAGTATTTCTCTTCCACTTCGGCCAGATCATATGTTCCAGCTCCACTGCAAGGAAAGTGAAGAGCAGGCCACTTCCAGAAGCTCTTCTTCTTCTTCTTCTTCTTCTTCTTCTTCTTCTTCTTCTCTTCTCTCCCTTCCTCCTCTCTTCCTCCATCAATCTCAGCAGCACTAACAGACAGATGAGGATGACGGCTCTCTGATGTGATGGGGCCGTCTTTGGGATGTACACAGCGTTCATTCTGGTCTATTAACAGACAAACAATTGAGGTAAATATGAAATACAATTTTACATGTAAATTTGAATCTGTGCTAGTATTTATATCATGTCCTAATTCTCATATATGTTTTAATCTTACTCTTGTCCAGGACGCTGTGTTTCTGCTGTTCCTCAGCAGCAAGGAGGTCTTCAGGAGCTGGATCTATATCAATTAAATAAATTAAAAAGAGTGAAATTTTATACACTGAAATTATTCTGTTCTTGATTTAGGAGTAGGTCTGAATTGAATTTATATCCTACAATTTAAACTCTTAAAATAATAATAATAATAATATGTTTCCTGTTACTCTAAAATGTTTGGTGTGATAATTACAGCAGTGTTTTGGGAGAGTGATAATTTTTATAATTATTTTATTTTATAATAATGATAAGGGGGAATAACAGAAACTCCTGTGACTGAATATTTAGTGATTGATCAGTGTTTGATGTGAGTGTACCATCGCTATCTCTCCACTGTGTTTCCGCCTCTGTCCCGTATTTCTCCTCGGCTTTGGCCAGGTCATATGTTCCCTTTCTGCGGGAAGGAAAGTGAAGAGCGGCCCACTTCCAGAAGCTCTTCATCGTTCTCCCTCCATCGGTATCAAGAGCACCAACCGGCGCCGGTTGACGGTTCTCCGTCATGATGGGGGAGTCTTTGGGGTGTACACAGGGTTCTTCTACACACTCCAAACCAGTCGCTTTTTTTAGTCTTGAAAGCAGTCCCACGATAACACCGTTTGTCAGTCGCTAACAGTCTCTACCAAATACGTTACTCCCAAGACTTCAAAGCACCAAATGAGCAAGTGATTTTCATGCCTTTATATACCTTCATGGCCGAATTGTGACGTCATAAATTCCCGAGCGTAATGGAATACAAAAAAAAAAAGAAAAAAAAAAAAGAACATACGTCATCTGGTCCTTTCAAACGATAACATTCATATCCAATGATGTTCAAGTTAACGACAATTTGTTGTATCGTGTACATCGCAGGGTTCAAGTATATCAGTTTTATTAATTTTATGACACTTTAAGCAATAAAGAAACAGAAGAAAACAGAAGGCCTCTTGTATTCTCATAAACAGTGGTAACCCGGGTTTAAATTGGGCATGTGCGGTCAGGGGTTTGATCCCCGCACTGAGACTCAGGGGCTCGACATTAATGCTTCATTTACACGAGACAAGTAAAGTTTAGTTAAGCATGCTGAGGTAAAAAAAAAATCTAAATGAAAAGTTTTATATTTTAAATACAGCTAACGTTAGTTATGCAACATCACACAACGTTTTCACCATTAAGACTGTTTAACAGAACCATAAACAGTTAAATAAGCAATTACAATTAGGTCACTTACATTTTAGGCGGAACCCAGCGCACCTCACGATAACAGCCGATTCATTCCTGAATAATTCCCTGTTCTGAACCAATCGGTTGAGTCAATGATTCAGTAGCTCATGCATAAACATCTGATGAATCAGCCGTTTGAACGAATCGCTTGAATGAACAACTCAGTGACTCACTCATTGAACGCTCACTGCTGGCACCTACTGGCGGTTTAATTTAGTTAAAAAGTATAATTTCCAACATAATTTCTTGTTTGTATATTCCAAAAAAAATATTTTAAACAATTTAATAACATTATTCAGTGCACTTGTATTTTTTTTTTCAGTGTAACTTATTTAATTTGATAACGTAGAGATTACAATAATCAGATTAATATAATTTAATTTATTTATTAAATGTAAGAATTTGAAATGAAAGATGAGATATTAATGAGGTTGGGGCGAAATGCCCTCCATAAAGGTAAAAAATGCCCTTGGATTAAATATAAAAAAACATGCAGATTTATATGTCACAGCTGATAGAAATCTGATAAGAATATTGCTTCAGAATAAATCATATTTCATAATCCGAATTGAGGCTAAAGCAAAAGGAGCCCCTACCAAATATTGGGTACAGTAAATTAACATACCTTCCAGAAAGCCATTGGTGGGGTTTTGTTAAATTTGAGCCAAAATCATCACAATAAAAATAACCAAATACTTAAACTACTTCAGTCTGTGTGCATTGAATTTATTTAATACACAAATTTAACTTTTTGAATTGAATTACTGAAATAAATGAACTTTACCACCACATTTTAATTTATTGAGATGCACCTGTATGCAGTGGCCTCTCTAGACAATTTAGATTTTTTGATTGATTGGGGGATTGGCGGGTCCTGGTATATTACTGCTGCTAAACAACAAAAACAACACAGCATATCTACTTTGTTTTTTAATAATTAATCAATTGCAGTTTGCAAACAATATGCTCAAACTTTAAAGGGTTAGTTCACCCAAAAATGAAAATTAGTTCATTAATAACGCACCCTCATGTCGTTCCAAACCCATAAGACCTCCGTTCAGCTTCGGAACACACTTTAAGATATTTTAGATTCAGTCCGAGAGCTTTCTGATAAGATCGTTCAGTGCACAGCATTAGCAGCTAAATTCAAATCTGTGTTCGTACAACACTTCATGATAACCAATCAGAAACGATTCTGTTGCGCTTATGAATGCAATGGCCAATCAGAGACGTGCAGAAGAGTCATCACTGAAATGCGGTGTTTTGTTCACTTGCTCGCTGACTGAATTATTTAGCGAATTCTCTCATCATAAACAACAAAAAGTGCAGATGTGCGTAGGAACGTAAATAAGTTATTTGTTTCATAATGTAAAGCGCTTCAGTGATTTTAATGGGAGTTTTTGCCTGAACTCTGGCTAGACTGAATGAAAATGTTCTTTGATAATATAAATGTTCTTTACTCTCTGTAAAATGAAAGTGTTAAATTAAGTAACTTACAATATAGTTACTAAAATTTACATTAAATGCAAACTCTATATGATATTTTATGAAAATATTTTATGGAATGACACCCATATATGGCACAAGAGTCGGGTTTTTATGTGTAGTTAATAGATTGCAGTGCTTTTGCACATAATCTATAAAGGTGCAAAACGCGTTCATATGCACATGTTTGAGAATCAAGATGTCCTGATATATTAAGCATGTTTGAAATTGTTTTGAATAAAAAGGAAAAATACATAAAACATAAGCCTATATCAGTTATATGGTGCTATCGTAGCTGATGTGTCACATGACAACCATGACTAATACCCCAAGCTGGCTCGGCTCGGCCTTCATCTTCAGTTCTCTCTTCACAGCAGTTCAGTCAGTGTACTGTTTGAGTAAATGAATTACTCCTGGATATTGGTTTGTTTGAACTCAGAAGGAGTGTTAGCCACATTAAAAAAGTTAACAACTTAAGTCATTTGTGGATTAATGCGTATGAGAGATGTGAACCATTTAAAACAATTCAGTTTGATGTGGTGAACTGAATGATCCGCTCGCAAACCGGATATCCAGACTCCTTTGATTTGAACTCTCTCTCACAACAGACACGGAAGAGAAGACAATGCTGAATAAAGTTGTAGTTTTTGCTATTTTTGGACCAAAATGTATTTTCGATGCTACAAAAAATTCTAACTGACCCTCTGATGTCACACGGACTACTTTGATGATGTTTTTCTTACCTTTCTGGACATGGACAGTATACCGTACACACACCTTACCCCATCACACCTCGATAACAGTGTTGAATGAACAACTCAGTGACTCACTCATTGAACGCTCACTGCTGGCACCTACTGGCGGTTTAATTTAGTTAAAAGTATAATTTCCAACATAATTTCTTGTTTGTATATTCCAAAAAAAATATTTTAAACAATATAATAACATTATTCAGTGCACTTGTATTTTTTTTTTCAGTGTAACTTATTTAATTTGATAACGTAGAGATTACAATAATCAGATTAATATAATTTAATTTATTTATTAAATGTAAGAATTTGAAATGAAAGATGAGATATTAATGAGGTTGGGGCGAAATGCCCTCCATAAAGGTAAAAAATGCCCTTGGATTAAATATAAAAAAACATGCAGATTTATATGTCACAGCTGATAGAAATCTGATAAGAATATTGCTTCAGAATAAATCATATTTCATAATCCGAATTGAGGCTAAAGCAAAAGGAGCCCCTACCAAATATTGGGTACAGTAAATTAACATACCTTCCAGAAAGCCATTGGTGGGGTTTTGTTAAATTTGAGCCAAAATCATCACAATAAAAATAACCAAATACTTAAACTACTTCAGTCTGTGTGCATTGAATTTATTTAATACACAAATTTAACTTTTTGAATTGAATTACTGAAATAAATGAACTTTACCACCACATTTTAATTTATTGAGATGCACCTGTATGCAGTGGCCTCTCTAGACAATTTAGATTTTTTGATTGATTGGGGGATTGGCGGGTCCTGGTATATTACTGCTGCTAAACAACAAAAACAACACAGCATATCTACTTTGTTTTTTAATAATTAATCAATTGCAGTTTGCAAACAATATGCTCAAACTTTAAAGGGTTAGTTCACCCAAAAATGAAAATTAGTTCATTAATAACGCACCCTCATGTCGTTCCAAACCCATAAGACCTCCGTTCAGCTTTGGAACACACTTTAAGATATTTTAGATTCAGTCCGAGAGCTTTCTGATAAGATCGTTCAGTGCACAGCATTAGCAGCTAAATTCAAATCTGTGTTCGTACAACACTTCATGATAACCAATCAGAAACGATTCTGTTGCGCTTATGAATGCAATGGCCAATCAGAGACGTGCAGAAGAGTCATCACTGAAATGCGGTGTTTTGTTCACTTGCTCGCTGACTGAATTATTTAGCGAATTCTCTCATCATAAACAACAAAAAGTGCAGATGTGCGTAGGAACGTAAATAAGTTATTTGTTTCATAATGTAAAGCGCTTCAGTGATTTTAATGGGAGTTTTTGCCTGAACTCTGGCTAGACTGAATGAAAATGTTCTTTGATAATATAAATGTTCTTTACTCTCTGTAAAATGAAAGTGTTAAATTAAGTAACTTACAATATAGTTACTAAAATTTACATTAAATGCAAACTCTATATGATATTTTATGAAAATATTTTATGGCATGACACCCATATATGGCACAAGAGTCGGGTTTTTATGTGTAGTTAATAGATTGCAGTGCTTTTGCACATAATCTATAAAGGTGCAAAACGCGTTCATATGCACATGTTTGAGAATCAAGATGTCCTGATATATTAAGCATGTTTGAAATTGTTTTGAATAAAAAGGAAAAATACATAAAACATAAGCCTATATCAGTTATATGGTGCTATCGTAGCTGATGTGTCACATGACAACCATGACTAATACCCCAAGCTGGCTCGGCTCGGCCTTCATCTTCAGTTCTCTCTTCACAGCAGTTCAGTCAGTGTACTGTTTGAGTAAATGAATTACTCCTGGATATTGGTTTGTTTGAACTCAGAAGGAGTGTCAGCCACATTAAAAAAGTTAACAACTTAAGTCATTTGTGGATTAATGCGTATGAGAGATGTGAACCATTTAAAACAATTCAGTTTGATGTGGTGAACTGAATGATCCGCTCGCAAACCGGATATCCAGACTCCTTTGATTTGAACTCTCTCTCACAACAGACACGGAAGAGAAGACAATGCTGAATAAAGTTGTAGTTTTTGCTATTTTTGGACCAAAATGTATTTTCGATGCTACAAAAAATTCTAACTGACCCTCTGATGTCACATGGACTACTTTGATGATGTTTTTCTTACCTTTCTGGACATGGACAGTATACCGTACACACACCTTACCCCATCACACCTCGATAACAGTGTTGAATGAACAACTCAGTGACTCACTCATTGAACGCTCACTGCTGGCACCTACTGGCGGTTTAATTTAGTTAAAAAGTATAATTTCCAACATAATTTCTTGTTTGTATATTCCAAAAAAAATATTTTAAACAATTTAATAACATTATTCAGTGCACTTGTATTTTTTTTTTCAGTGTAACTTATTTAATTTGATAACGTAGAGATTACAATAATCAGATTAATATAATTTAATTTATTTATTAAATGTAAGAATTTGAAATGAAAGATGAGATATTAATGAGGTTGGGGCGAAATGCCCTCCATAAAGGTAAAAAATGCCCTTGGATTAAATATAAAAAAACATGCAGATTTATATGTCACAGCTGATAGAAATCTGATAAGAATATTGCTTCAGAATAAATCATATTTCATAATCCGAATTGAGGCTAAAGCAAAAGGAGCCCCTACCAAATATTGGGTACAGTAAATTAACATACCTTCCAGAAAGCCATTGGTGGGGTTTTGTTAAATTTGAGCCAAAATCATCACAATAAAAATAACCAAATACTTAAACTACTTCAGTCTGTGTGCATTGAATTTATTTAATACACAAATTTAACTTTTTGAATTGAATTACTGAAATAAATGAACTTTACCACCACATTTTAATTTATTGAGATGCACCTGTATGCAGTGGCCTCTCTAGACAATTTAGATTTTTTGATTGATTGGGGGATTGGCGGGTCCTGGTATATTACTGCTGCTAAACAACAAAAACAACACAGCATATCTACTTTGTTTTTTAATAATTAATCAATTGCAGTTTGCAAACAATATGCTCAAACTTTAAAGGGTTAGTTCACCCAAAAATGAAAATTAGTTCATTAATAACGCACCCTCATGTCGTTCCAAACCCATAAGACCTCCGTTCAGCTTCGGAACACACTTTAAGATATTTTAGATTCAGTCCGAGAGCTTTCTGATAAGATCGTTCAGTGCACAGCATTAGCAGCTAAATTCAAATCTGTGTTCGTACAACACTTCATGATAACCAATCAGAAACGATTCTGTTGCGCTTATGAATGCAATGGCCAATCAGAGACGTGCAAAAGAGTCATCACTGAAATGCGGTGTTTTGTTCACTTGCTCGCTGACTGAATTATTTAGCGAATTCTCTCATCATAAACAACAAAAAGTGCAGATGTGCGTAGGAACGTAAATAAGTTATTTGTTTCATAATGTAAAGCGCTTCAGTGATTTTAATGGGAGTTTTTGCCTGAACTCTGGCTAGACTGAATGAAAATGTTCTTTGATAATATAAATGTTCTTTACTCTCTGTAAAATGAAAGTGTTAAATTAAGTAACTTACAATATAGTTACTAAAATTTACATTAAATGCAAACTCTATATGATATTTTATGAAAATATTTTATGGCATGACACCCATATATGGCACAAGAGTCGGGTTTTTATGTGTAGTTAATAGATTGCAGTGCTTTTGCACATAATCTATAAAGGTGCAAAACGCGTTCATATGCACATGTTTGAGAATCAAGATGTCCTGATATATTAAGCATGTTTGAAATTGTTTTGAATAAAAAGGAAAAATACATAAAACATAAGCCTATATCAGTTATATGGTGCTATCGTAGCTGATGTGTCACATGACAACCATGACTAATACCCCAAGCTGGCTCGGCTCGGCCTTCATCTTCAGTTCTCTCTTCACAGCAGTTCAGTCAGTGTACTGTTTGAGTAAATGAATTACTCCTGGATATTGGTTTGTTTGAACTCAGAAGGAGTGTCAGCCACATTAAAAAAGTTAACAACTTAAGTCATTTGTGGATTAATGCGTATGAGAGATGTGAACCATTTAAAACAATTCAGTTTGATGTGGTGAACTGAATGATCCGCTCGCAAACCGGATATCCAGACTCCTTTGATTTGAACTCTCTCTCACAACAGACACGGAAGAGAAGACAATGCTGAATAAAGTTGTAGTTTTTGCTATTTTTGGACCAAAATGTATTTTCGATGCTACAAAAAATTCTAACTGACCCTCTGATGTCACATGGACTACTTTGATGATGTTTTTCTTACCTTTCTGGACATGGACAGTATACCGTACACACACCTTACCCCATCACACCTCGATAACAGTGTTGTAAAAGTGTTAAAAGTGTTCTACATTAACAAAAGTATAAGTTTAGTAAACATTAACATTAAGCACATCATCTCATGTTTCTAGCTATGTGAATATATATTAACTAATGATACATAAAAAATGATATAATGTTTCAACATTATTCACCTTTTTTTCTTCTTTTTCTCATATATATGTCCCGTAGCTCAAGTGGTAGAGCATTGCATGAGCAAGTTCAAGGTTTAGGGTTCGAATCCCAGGGAACACATGCTAGGAGAAAATTGTTAGACTGAATGCAATGTAAGTCGCTTTAGATAAAAGTGTCAGATAAATTTCAAATTCATATATATGTGTGATTTATTCTCTTGGATAAGAAGAGTAGATACACCAACACCATAAAACTATAAAACACCATGCCATACAGTTAAATTGACTTTTTGAAGTGCACTTCATACAGTAATACATGTAGTGTTTAGTATTTATGTAGAGTATATGCTGTGATTTAAACATGCATTTTCTGGTTGTGCTTCACCTTAGTCCACTTAGACTATACCCACCAATAACAAGCCCATTAAGTCGGACAGCTTCTACACAAACACTATAAAAAGCCCAAAGTAAAGCATTGATCTATGCAGCACAAGCGCTTTAAATTTTAACAGGTGAGATGTTCTTATGCATACTGGACCATAGGATGGTCACTCCACTCAGGGAGATGAGAGATTTTCTCTTGTGTGCTGGTCTGGATGGGCCAACCCCACGCTTTGAAGAAGGGGCAAAGATTCAGGATGACCACTTTGGAGAAGGTCTCAGCATACAGATTCATCTTGCCTGCATTGTCGTTTGGCACTCCATTCATATCATGGTAGGCAGTAAAAACTTTCTTGAAAGCATCCCAGCCAAATTTTTCCTGAAGCTGAAAAACGATGTGATGATGGAAGATGAGATAAAAAAAGTCAATTATATATATATATATATATATATATATATATATATATATATATATATATATATATATATATATATATATATATATATATATATATATATATATATATATATATATATATATAATTATTACCCCCAAGGCTCACAAATAATGCATTTAATTTATTAAACTATCCATTAAATTATATGCAGTCTGTTCGCACCTGCATGTAAGTCTCAAGTGCCGTCCACACACTCCAGCTGTTTAAATCCTTACCGCCACTGCAATACATTGTGGTACGAGCCTGGCGTTTTTCTACAGTCATGGCTGGATGAGCATTAGACCTATTCAAACCCAGCACTTCCTCATGTACGTACACTGACCATAGGTTGCAAGTGCACTCAGTGGTGTGTGGAGGGAACTCCCAAACTCCACGCTGCTGGTTATGACCCAGCTCGTGAATGGGTCCCCATAAACCACTTTTATAGGCTTCCTGTACATTTACTAGTTCTGGGGCAGAGGTAGAGTGCATCATGATGGGATATCCAGCATGCATGAAACCTGCAAAAGGAAAAGGGGAACAGTGTTATCACCAGCACAGTGTGAGTGTAATTAATATTAATAGCATGATTTTGTTGTAATTGTGATGGTTCTTTATATCTACTAACAAAGATACTGTGAGTGTTTAATAGTACCACCAACCGTGAGAGATCTGAACATCGGCAACAAACCGCTCCTTACGGGGGAACTTGCGAGGCTTTGCTGCCAGGTCAGCAATGCTTCTCATAATGGTATCCCAAAGTTTAGCCACCTCATCAGGGCAGTCCAGATTCCTTATATATTCTGATTCTAAAGTTATGATGATGTTCTCAAATTCAAGCTCCGCCCAGGGGGCAGGTGCCTGACGGATCCTGTTCACCCAGTCAGCCACACTGGTCTCTCCTGAGGGACAAAACATGTTAGCACTGCAAAGTTTTACCATACAACATTAAATGTTCTGATAGAAACCTCACTGTGACGCTCATACACAATTCTTACCAGACTTGAAGTATGGAGCCTGTACTGAGACATGCACAACAATTTCCACCCCATCCACTTTGCTTTTAGGAGGTGCTATTAGGTAGATGAGCCCTCCCCATAGATTGCAGACTTGGACCATCTTTGTGTCCAAAGGGAATCGCTCATGGACCACAGGAGCCCGTTTCAGAACATCTGATGCACCAATGTTATCCGTTTGGCAACCAAGCTGCACCTGCATAGTGTGAACCCCCTCGTGTTAATAACATGCTTTTCAAGCCTATGAACAACTAGGCTGTATCTATCATGACAATTATAGTTCATGCAGTAATTATTCCTTGATTGGATACATGTATAGACTTTATTCATCACCTGCCAATTTTTGCCAACAATCTCTGGAGGTACTGCAATGCAAGTCTTCATACCAGGAGAAAGATATAAGCCTGTACTTATCCATTCTTCATGAGCTGAAACAAACAAATGCATTCTTATTGTATAGTATTTAAGTATTTTGAAACTTAAACAAGAAATAACATTTGGAGGGAAAACCTATGTACCTGCAGTGTTGGCACTGATCCGAACTCTTGCATTAGACACAGTCGGCAAGTTAGGTCTGTCCTTAATGATGTATGGAATAAGGGCATCAGGATCAGGAGACACTTTGTATACCTCAGTCCCAACGTGGAGCATCAGGTGGTCTTTTCCACTCTGAACAGGGCAGTTCATACACACTTGTGGAACACCTACCTCCTTCACTATGTCACTAAGAACTGCTACCATTGAAGTATAGGCAGCACTGTCATGAGATCTCATGCGAAGGTAACTGGCACAATCATTGCCCAGCTGTTTCAAGCAGCTCTGTTCATGATTCGTCAGTTCATGTCCCCGTCTTACATGCTCAGCAAAACGATGTAGCATGCTACGAAAGTGGTACACCTCTTTACACGTATTCTCTATCTCTGGGGCTTTATATAACCCCCCGACCAAAGTACTGTCCAAGAGACAAAGTCCCATCTTATTAAGAATGCGATTTCCTGCATAATCGGTCATCACATTGCAGCCACAGTTGGTGCGAGCCCAATGCCATGCATGACCCCCAATCATAAGACCTCCGCCTTCAGCAACAAAATCTTGGATCTCAGCACACTGGGCATCACTATATGAAGTGCAAACATAGACGCTTAGGTCTTTTCTGAAACCAGTCAACTGACAATCTAAACCAGATTTGCTCAGTACTGTGTGGGCTGCCTGTAGGCTGGGTATAATGCCAATTACACCCTTGCGACCCTCGTCAAGCCACTTGATAGCATTGATCAGGAAAGTGGACAGAGAGTCCCGACCCATGTAGCCTTCATGTGACACCAGAATTACTCGACCTTTCCCATAATAGGCACCAGCAATGAATGCTTTTTCATCTGGAGTGACTGCAATGGGAAATGCTAATGGTCCGTGCACCAACACCTCAGATGCTTGAGCCCCACCTTGGACGTCGAACTCAGACACACCTTCTAGCAGGAACTTTAGGTCATCTTTAAAGTCCTTGCGCATACTGAAAAGTAACAATTTAAAACAGTTGGTGAAATGTATGTTTCTTAAAGAACGGGTAAAAATTAAGAATGTCTTCTGAACTTACGATACAGCAATCCAATTAGAAGGGATGTTTCTTGGAACAGGACAGATGCCAACTTCTCCACAGTGTTCAGAGAAGTAAATTCCTGCAACACTGCACACCTTGTTTCCTGGGAAGTTCTTTATGGTGTTTTCTTGCGGGTGGGTTGAAGCCCAATGCCAGGCCTGGCCGGCAATGATCAAGCCACCCCCAGCTTTGATGAAAGCAATCAGATCCTTTGCACAGCTCTCAACACTGTAAGCATCTGTGATATATACAGCTAATCCATTCCGAAAGTCTCCTAGCTCTGTCTTGATAGGGCAATTGTTAAAGTTTTCAGCTACTGAACGTAATTTCTTCTGAATCCCTATAATGCCAGCATCACCAGTACCTGGCATTAACCACATTACGGCATTCTTTATCAGGGCAGGGAAGCGTGTTAGGTATCCCTCATGTCCCAACACCACCACACGTCCCTGACCATAATGAGATGCAGCCATCAGCACCTGACCTCTTGGATTTATGACAAGTGGAAAGGCATTTTCACCTGTTAGTACAAGATCACTGGGCACTGCGTTCCCTTGGAAATCAAGCTCCTGCAGTCCATTCATGATAGTACAGTAGTCCTGTTTACGTGCCATGGTTGATTATAAAGTCTAGATTGTATAAAGTAAGATTATGCTGAGTGGTTTTCAGTCCTACACAAAAACAGAAAATGAAAGAAAAAGAAATCAAGTTCCATAAATTAATTTTTCATTAATTATACCATTTAACACTATATACAAAAGTCTGAAACAATTCACATCTTAATTGCAACTTCATATCCTTTGCAAATTTTGACTACGTGTGTAACAAAAAATAGGGTTGCACTGTACATGTTTCTGAATTTTTATGAGTTTGAGATTTCCTCATCTTAATTTTTTTTCCCAGTCTGCCCCTCTTTGAAATTGATGACATATACATTCTGTTTCATTTATTACACATAGGCCTACCTGGTTCCTGCAGAGCAGAGCTACTAAGAGGAGGGAGCATTTGGTATCCCTGACTTGCCTGAAGACTTTTTGGAATTGGGGCATTGGGGGAAACGCATACAGTGGTGCCATATATCAATCACCAAGGCGACCTCATGTCTTATGCCTTACACAGAAGGAACTCCTCTCACTAAGGGCAGTTCTTGTGCCTGGCAAGCTGAACCTTGGAGCAGACATGCTGTCCAAACATAAAGTACCTCAAAGTATCCTCTGATGGTAAACCGAATTTCGGCGGTCTTTGGGAAGGCAAAAGTCAACCTCTTTGCCTCGGAAGACAGCTCTCATTGTGGCCACGCTCATCCTCACTCCTGTATGAAGCAAGTGAGTGGTCTTCCAGGGGGCTACAGGTTCGATACAGAGGTGGTCCACCCTGAATGGAAATTTCTTCAACCACCAAGTGTGGAGCGGGACTAAGGCTTCTAGCCAAAACTGGAGCATGTGGAGCAGGCTCAGCGGAGTCACAGAGACATTAGCGGCCATAAGGCCGAGCAGCCTCTGAAAAACCCTCAGGGCGCATGTCATCCCCTGTTTGACTGGAGCCGTCAATCATTGAATCACCAGGGATTGATCTGGCAAGATCCATGCCCGCATTAGAGTCTAGAACCGTTCCAAGAAAGACAGTTCGTGTTTTGGGCAGCAACTGACTTTTGCATGAGTTGATGACCAACCTGAGATGCTCTAAGTGACTGATCAGCGCGTGACGTGTAATGTACGAGTTGACAACGCTTGGCACGTTATACTTTCACTGAAGCAAGCGAACGATCTCGGCGTCAGCGCGGAAAGTGAGGAACTAACTGATCTCTGCTTCATTACAGTTTGCACATATGTTTTCGTTGCGAATGTTGATCTTCCTTCAAAACAGCCGGTAAAAGAGTCGCACGATAACGCGCGTCATCACTTCGATACGGAATTAGATCTGGCTTTTGTTCAGACAGCGCTCGTTCCGGATCGATTACCGCAATGTTACTAGGTCCCCGACTCGGGTTCAATTCGGTAATCAATTCCTGGACGTGGTTGCTTTCACACAGAAGGCGACCAGGCAATGTTACGGGAATCTTGCGGGTCCGACGTGCAGTGTGAAAGGGGCTTAAGAAAGGAGATTGCAGTGTATGCCACCAAAGTTTCACCAATGCATTCATGGAGAGGGTGTTTTTTTCTCATGACTGCTGCGTGGACAGAGACAAGGAACCGTGCAACTGTGGAACTCATAAAAAGTGGAAACTCCTGGAGTTCTACAGACACATAATGAATGAGAATCCGATCTCAGACCAGACAAAAAATATATAAATTCAAGATGCACTGAATCCGGTAGAACGCATTTAATCTTTCTAGTCTTTCCTAATGGAATTTATGTGCTTATTTGGAAATGTGCTTTGTAGCGATTGGACTATTATTTTCACTTAATTATTTGGATTGAATAGACACATGCTGTTAAAATATTTTTTTTACTGATATTACTATTAAATATTATTAGTGACAGTCACAGCGCCGGTCAGCGCCATCATTAACATTTTTATAAACCCTTTTAGCAATTTAAAACATGTTAACATCACTGCAAAAATATATCTAATAAAAAAATCATTATTTATTCACCTAGTATAATAATAGTTATTTCTCTCCCTCGTGTCCTGCATTGTCACGCAAAATCAGCTCTGCTGACCTGCAACAGGGCAATAGCCAGGTGGTCGCCCTATTTGTAAACCCCCCCCCCCCCCCCCCCCCAAAAAAAAGAGAAATCGAGCCAAAAACTCATTTTCCGTTTGTTCAACTAAATGTCAGGATCTGGGTTTTCTCTCTCTCTCCCTCTCTCGCTCACACTGCGCACACCTGTTTGCGCTCTCACCTGTTGATCATCGCAATCAGCGCTCTCGTATGGAGCCAAAAGAGTCTCAATAAAGATAAATGCACACACAACATTCACATATGCACACACAGGATTCATAAATACACACACAGGATACACAAATGTGCACAAAATTTTAAAATGCACACACAAAATGTAAAAAGCACAGAAGATTCACAAATGCATACAAAATTCACAAATGCACACAAAATTCAGAAATACACACACAATTCAGAAATGCAAACAACATTTACAAATGCACTCAAGATTGACAAATGCACAGGACAAGATTCACAAATGTATTTCTGATGCACACACACATATATCTTGATTTACAAACTGCATGCGGTCTGTGAACTTCACTGCATTTGTGTGTGAATTTTGAGACTCCCCTGACTTGGCTCGACACAAAAATTCCTTTTTTTTTAAACAGGGAATGATCAGCAACCAATCAGATATCTCCCTTCTTTTAGCCCATCACAAGAATGCACCCCACGTGGGGGATTGTTTACTTATGAGCCAATCACATGATCGCGTTCACACATCGCGATATGCCTGTGGTGCAGCATATTATAGCCTACTTATTTATGAAATTGTATGAAAATACAGATGTTTAGATTACAATTCAGGTTTATTTTTTAGTATTTTTTACAAAATATAAATAAAAAAAAATGTGTCAATACATATAGCCCAGTGACTGCAGAAAAAAATTGCATTTTATTGAAATATTTTAATGAAAGTAAAAAAAAAAAAAAAAATACAACTTTCTGAATATTTAAATGTATCTAAATATTATTTTGAATGCAATATAGAAGTAACTTTAGTTATAATAGTCGGTCCCTACATGAAGAGAGCGTCAGTGGTCTGCGAGAGGAAGGTGACTCTACAGCTGCGAAAAGTGAGTCGCCGCTGCGTGAGGAAAGTGAGTCGTTCGCTTAGGAAAGTGAGTTGATCGCTGCGTGAGGAAACTGAGTCGTTCACTCAACTTCGCTGCTTGAAGGAAAGTGAATCGTTCGCTGAGGAAAGTGAGTCGTTCGCTGCTTGACTCGTGAGGAAAGTGAATTGTTCGATGTGGAAAATGAGTCGTTCGCTGCGAGAGGAAAGTGACTCTCCTGCTGCGCAAAGTGGGTGTCCGGCTGCGCAAAGTGAGTCGGCGGCTGCGTGAGGTAAGTGAGTCTTCGCTGAGGAAAGTGAGTCGGCGGCTGCGTGAGGAAAGTGAGTCGTTCACTGCGAGAGGAAAGTGACTCTCCGGCTGCGGAAAGTGAGTCTCCTGCTGCGCAAAGTGGGTGTCCGGCTGTGCAAAGTGAGTCACTGGCTGCGTGAGGTAAGTGAGTCTTCGCTGAGGAAAGTGAGTCGGTCGCTGCGTGAGGAAAGTGAATCGTTTGCTGAGGAAAGTGAGTCGTTCGCTGATTGGCTTATAAGTAAACAATCCCCCACGTGGGGTGCATTCTTGTGATTGGCTAAAACAAGGGAGATATCTGATTGGTTGCAGATCATTCCCTGTTTAAAAAAAGGCATTTGTGTGTGGAGCCAAGTCAGGGGAGTCTCAAAATTCACACACAAATGCAGTGAAGTTCACAGACCACATGCAGTTTGTAAATCAAGATATATATTTGTGTGTGTGCATCAGAAATACATTTGTGAATCTTGTCCTGTGCATTTGTGAATCTTGAGTGCATTTGTAAATGTTGTTTGCATTTCTGAATTGTGTGTGTATTTCTGAATTTTGTGTGAATTTGTGAATTTTGTATGCATTTCTGAATCTTCTGTGCTTTTTATATTTTGTGTGTGCATTTGTGAATTTTGTGCGCATTTGTGTATCCTGTGTGTGTATTTATGGATTATGTGTGTGAATGTATGAATCCTATGTGTGCATATGTGAATGTAGTGTGTGCATTTATCTTTATCGAGACTCTTTTGGCTCCATACGGATTATTGTGTGAGCTATGCCTTTGTATGATTGTCAACCATAACCCTGTCTTGTGTAGCAGCGTTTGCCTAAGTGGCCGTTCACATATCATGTCTTTTGCGCGCAAAAGTTCATTATTTCCAATGTATACCGCGCGCTCATAATGGAAGCGACGCGGTCGCGACGCGCACACGGTTTTTTCCAGGCGCGTCCGCACCACATCGAGTTAAAAACATTTCAACTTTTCAGAATACTGCAAGCGCACCGCGGGTCATGTGACAAGAACTAACCAATCAGCTTCATCCTTTCCCGTAACAACGTTGTAAGCTCAGCTAAAATGAAGGAACAGCTGATCATAGCTGTATATAGAATAGATTGCCTTTTTGAAATAAATTAAGTAGCAGAGTTACTGCAAGCGATTTTTAGTGCTGCAAATTCCTTTATCCTTTGCTGAAATTTCTGCATCTTCATGGAGAGAGCGCGTCATGGTTGCTTAGCAAAGGCAGACGCCTCAGGGGGCAACTGCCCGAGCGCTTTGGAAAAGAAAGAGAAAGCGGCGCGCCTAGCGTTTTCCACGCGTTTTTAGGCGCGATATGTGAACAGCCCCTTAGTGTGCCCTGTCTCCTGTTCCCAGCCGGGAAGAGCCTCATCTGGAGTTTCTCTCCTCTCAAGTAGCCCTTCTCCTGTGCAAGTCCTGATAGAAAATATTTTGTTCTGCGCTGCCCCTCCTGGCAGAGGCTCTTCTGTCAAGTTTATGGAGAGTTTTTTTTTTTGTTCCAATTTTTATGCCATCTGCCTTCGGCTGTTTTGTTATATAATAAAGGACTGAGACTTTTGAAGGCTACCTTTTGCGTTTGGATCTTCTGTACCTGCACCTGACACTAAATGGAATAACGAATAAATGAGCCATTTTTCCATTTCTCGTTATTGAATTCATGTTCTCTCCAGTGGTTCTCTCGAGTTTTTCGTTTTCAGTTTTTTTTTTTATTTTTTATTATTGAAAACAGATTTGGAATGGACGGAAGATACCCTGATTGATTTAGATTTTACATTTAGATTTAACATTTAGCATTTAGATTTGAAACATTTAGGTGTAACATTTAATATTTATGTTTAACTATTTAAAATATCTGTAAGTTTACAAATATTGTTGTAAATGTGCTAAAAAGTGACCGTCAAAAATTCACGTTTTTTAAACATTGTTTGAAGCTAAACGTGACAAAATGTTGCTGTTATTTTCAGAATGAGCTGCTTTACAAACGGCCCCCCATAATATATCAAATGGAAAACAAGATCAACAAATCATTCTTCATAATTAGGGGGATAAAAACTACAACAACAACAAAACATTTGACTCCTTATGCGTGCACAACTCGTGCAGTGCAATAACGACGTTATTTTCAGCTGTTGCACTTTTCGTAATGTCATTATAGCATTTTATTAAAATGCATGCAAGAGCTGTCACCGACAGCAAGTTTAGTTTTACTTTTTTATTTGTTTTGCTCTCTTTTATTTATTTATTTATCTATTTTTATTTTATTTGATTCTTTAGTGTTTGCTTGCTAAACGTTCTGTCATTTATTAGTCATTGGGCTACTTACCCTAATACAGCATGTAGTGTAGGCATATGCCATGCCTCATCTTATCGTTTTTGTTAATACACGTCGTGTAAGCTAGTTTGTCAAATCGTTTGTAAAAATAACAACGAATCCATGCTTTTTTTAGTCTTAAAAAGTGAAAGTTGTACAAATTTAAACAAAACAGATAATTATCTTTCATTGTATAACCTAAAAGGATCGCGAAATCGAAAGTGAAAGCATCCGAAGCCGGTCTTATGATATAGAAAAAGAGGACCTCTTCCGTTCACAAAATTAAAATCCCATATAATACTACTGATGAAAAAGAACCTGTTGAATGTTCAACACTTTCTTTTCCGTATAACTATAAACAATGATAGAAGTTCATCAGCTTGCATTTAATAACATGTTGTAGAGAAAAAAAAAAAAAAAAACGAAAAAAAACTCGTGCGACCAACAGAGAGTTAGCCTCAAGAGAGTGACCAGTGGGAAGAATGCGTCTGTAGTTCTGAATTTCCAACTGTATGTATTTTTGTATTGCATTTTTTTTTAATGTATAATAAAAAATTAGGTTTTTCCAACTCTTAACCCAGTACCCATGTAAATTATGTTATAAAAAAAAATCGAATTGCAGTGACCCCACAACTATTCAAAACAAAGTTACCCCACTGAGTTCAGCTATTCATAATTCGGAAAATTCATTATATTTAATATTCATAATTAGCTCAAACTGTATGTGTACTGAAAAACAACAAAAGTTTCAGAAAATAATTGCAAAAGATATTTAATAAAATTGTATCTCTTTGTAAACTGTACAGTTTACTGGGAGATACAATTTTATTAACAACAACATTTTGAAATTATTTTCTAATACATAAATATACAAAGGCATAAGTAAGTACAAACCGTCCTTTGTTTCCACAGCTCGGGCACAACCCTTCTTACCTGGACGGTCAGTCTTTGGGACGTGGTGCCTCTGAAGGTCTGATGTGTGGTGTGGTTGCACACTGTACCTAAGTACACCCAGCTGCAGCCTGCAGATCGAGGTGGGGCCGCATCTGATTACCTACATCATACCTACTCTGATTGGTTCGATCGTCTTTCATAGGCATACAAGAAATGTGTGCATTGTTGATGTAGGATGGAGTATGTTGCTTAAAAAGCTTAAAATACTGTCCGGTTTTGCAAAGCCTTCATTATAATGCACAGTTGTTTATTGTTGACTTGACTCACTATGTCTGTTTTATTGAATTACAAGATGTTAGCTGCTGCAAGTTTAATCTTCTGGACCAGTCAAATTCACAAATGAATCATTGGGACATTCTAAAATGCTTAACGTGACAGTATGTGGCTATACGCATTAAAACTGCGTTTTAAAAAGACCAAACTCAGTAAACAAATAGTTAATAAAGCATTCTATTCATAGACAAGCAGATATGAGCCCAGAATACGAATGCATTGCAATTAATTACGTGCTAAGCATTTTCCTCCTATCACCTGCTTGTCTTTAAAAGAATGCTTTATTAACCCTCTGGGGTTCTTCGGTCATTTATGACCCGAAATTTTTTTTTAAAAAAAATGTTACAAATCGTAGCTTCATCGGAATGGTCCGAAACTTGGTGACTTTTTTGGTACTTGGTATATGAACACCCCAAAAAATGGGGACAGGATTTTAAAAGTCTAAGTGGTCGTAAAAAAAATAGTCACACTCAGGTCTTCGGGTCAAAAATGACCCGACATAGGAAATGAATGGGAAATTTGCAAAAATATGAAAATACTGAGTTTTTTTGTGTGTACAATCTACAAATCAGCCACGATGCAGAAAAAAAGCATACAACAGTGAAGGGGTGAATCTAAAACATCAAGAGTGCAAAACAGACAAAAAAATTCACACACACACACACACACACACACACTTATACACACAAAAACACACACAAATGAAAGTATCATTGCAAAAGCTAATTTTGGGAAATGTGTGAAAAAAAGAAATTATTCATCAATGTAAGAAATAAAGTGCACAGCAATAAAAGCATGAGGCTGTAAGCCATCAAGGTTGCAAATAGACACACTCACTCACACACACACACACACACACACACACATAGGGAAATATGAGACTGGTGAAACTGTAACAGAGATATGTGAGAATATGTGAAATAAAATCAATGAATCAAATAAAGGGGAGACATTGGATCCAAAATGCAAAAGTCACACACCATGTCTCTCTCTTGAACACACACACACACACACAAACACACACACACAAGCACGTGTGCACGCACGCACGCACACACGCACAAACAGAGTAAGGTCAAAGGATGGAATTCTTCCCTAGTAACCTCCAGGCCTATTCGAGCGACCCAGGCCCAGCGTGACACTTTTTTTATTTTTCTATTTTCCATTTACATGTACTGTTTGAAAATGATTATACGTTTGCTGTTATTTTTGTTTTTTGTTCATAATTGCTGTTGGCAATTTTGAAGAGTTACTGTTCATTGAATTGCAAAAAATAATTTTAATGGAAATGTTTATAATAAAAGGTAAATAAAAATATGTTATGATTTAAATAATGTAATTTTTTTTATTAAGTTAGAATTAAAACAATGGGTAACAAAATGCTTTCCATTTGTTCTCTTTCTAGTGCAATGTTCAGGTTTGACTGTATTATAAAGTAAAACTGGCACTTGAAATTACCATTTAAATCAACCAAACAAACAACAAAAAAAAAAAAACTTGACAAAAATAGTCTTTGAGAATCTGTGATTATATATTAAAATCCACAACCTGAAATAAATAGGCAAATATGTGCAAAAATCACTAGAATTCACAAGCCTTTCTACAGAGAGCTGTACATTCTCTCTAGTGGTAAAATGTTTACTAAGTTTGGTCTTTTTAAAACACTTTTTAATGCATAACGCCAGGTTAAGCATTTTCCTTTTAGGGCAATGGTTTTCTATGTGAGGAAAATGCTTAAAACGTGACTTACTCAAGGATATGCATTTATTACATGGAATGAGTAAAAACATAAAAAAGTGTCTAAAATGCGTACGCATCACTGATCTCTAAATAGAACCATTGAATTGATATATAAATGTTTAACTTGACACTGTTAAAATGTATGAAACTGTTTGCTGAAATAAACACAATCTTAACAACTGCAATAAAATTAGATTATCATGCATGAAATTGCGTTTGTTACTGTAGCAACACATTACAGGTATGTCCTTTCAGAATCATCACTGGCTGGTAATAAATAACAGTTTCTCGATTCTTTAATTTAAAATAAGGAGGAGCAGCATGTTTTACTGAAATAAAGGGGAAAAAGTAAAACTTAAAATTAAATGAAACATCAACATCCAAGGCTCTATGATCCCAACAATCCGAGATCTAATGATCTGATGTCTTGGAAAGCAGTATGACAGCTTCCTAAAGGACAGCAGCAATCTCACTAATATCAAGGCCCAGCTGAACACCTGCCTCAAGGCAATCGAGCACAGCCACCTGCTCAGGAGGTTCAAAGTCTGGTGCTTTCAATATCATACCCCGGCTTCAATGGCCCTTCTAACGTTATGACTTTCCAGTGTCTGAGGTGGAAGGAATGGAAAGACTCTTTTAGCAGAAATGGCTGGGAGTGAACCATCATTTAGCACAATCAACCTGTACAGCAAGACCTCCAAGCTTCCCTTGCCAGTTTCATCGCTGGTTGAGGAGTTTAAAGCCACCAAGGCAAGGGCAGTCAGTACGCTCCTCTCATTTAAAGATGGGAAAGTAAGACATGCAAGCAAGACCATCAAATGCGGTAGAAAGTGGAAGCCCCAGCAAGACGTGATGGAAGCATAATCCCACTGGAAACACCAGGAAATCGTGGGTGTAGTATGCCAGGGATGTCTCAGCCTTGGACATTATAGGGGGAAGATGTGGAGCAGGGCTGATGCCAGAGCCTGAGGAGGTTTCGTGGTGCAAAGAGTCTGTGAGGCAGCAGAGGAGGAGCATCAGGTGAAATCAATCAGACTTGCCTCTCAGGGTCGATGGACGCAGTGGGACCAGGCACAGGAGCGACCACCTATTGTGGAAGGAACTGTGGAAGATTCAAGGGAGGTTGAGCTTTCTCCTGAACTCCGTGACTGATCTGTTGCCAGCACCATGAAACATAAAGATCTGAAGCGGAGAGGAAGACCCATCATGCAACCAATGTGGAGCAGGCTCCTGTACACTGTACCACATCCCGACTGGTTGTAAAAAGGAATTGGCTGAAGGGCGGTACAGATGGAGGCATGGCAAGGTCCTCACGGAAATCACCAAATGGGTGAAACAGCAGTGAGGGAAGAGAGGTTAGCCACGTTCTACCAACTGAAAAAAGGGCCTGGAGTCTAAACAGCTGAAGAAAGCCAACAGGGAGTCCAGCTCAAGATGGCTGTGGCTGAAGAGAACCCACAGTTCAAACCCTTCCTCAGGTGAAGGCTAGTCAGTCTTTACTGCCCCACTCAGGTGAGGTGTTCAGGTTAAGGGGTGAAACACTTGAGACCCTGAGATCCCTGCTGACGAAGCAGAAGGGTTCCTACAACGTGGATGCTCCAATAAATACCATCTCAGAAGAAGATCTAGATCACCATAGTTAGTATAGTTCCTACAGTTGCAGCTTGTGGCAAAGCATCTCTGATGTTTATTTCACCCGAAACCTAAAAAAATGAAAAGATTAAATTCAAAATGTTTATAAATACTTAAAAAAATCATATAACAATATAACATTTAAAAAATACTAAAATAACATTGCTTGACTCTTAAGCCACCAAACGACCTCACAGCCCAGACAATGACACCCGTTGCACCAAAAGAGGGACGTGGAGGCAGGCCCGTCGCAACAAGGCAGGCAAACCAAGCAATTGCTTGGGGCCCCGAGCTGACCTGGGGCCCCAAGACAACGACTGGTTAAGAATAAAATGCAACGACACTGTGTGAGCGCCCCTTTGATCGTCAATGCAGTAACGTGTAATGACACTGTTATTGGGATCCCCCTCAAGGGGGCCCCTCTCAGTAGTCGCTGACAGCAGCCAGCCAACCAAGTCAAGTGATCTCTGCTTTTTTTTTTTTTTTTCGAACGGAAGTACTGTAATATGTTTTTTTTTTAACGGGATAAGGAAAACGCAGATCAGAAATCGCAGACTGCAAGGAGTCAGCAGTGTTTTGATTTGAGGGCTCAGGCAAACATAAAGAGAACGTCGTGGCGTGTTTCGATTGCAAGAATCGCGGAATCCAGTCATAAAAACGGAATTTACAGTTTAACGCAGAATGACACGTAATTTGCCAAATTTTGAATGAATGAATTAAAAATAGGTCATTGTGCTTACATCAAACCACGATACGGACTAATATCTGTAAATATTAAGCAGGAACAGTCTGTTTAAATATGAATCCTGCATGTTCTGCGTGTCTCTATTAATGAAAGGAGCAGAAGCGCGTCTTCCTTGAAGACGCACTGAAGCGCGCGTGACGCTCGCGGTGATTTCAGTCTCGTGTCTGATGTCTCACTAAATAAGGATGTGAACAAATGAACAACATCTACAGAACTGCTCTTAACAAAAACTTTAGTTTGCTTAATTTTCAATAATTAAAAGATAAATTAATGTTTGGTGTTTAATGTGGATCTCAGAAAATGCTTTATTTAAAAACCCACCTGAATGGCACTTAAATGCACTTAATTCATCTGTCAACTTTATTGTCATTGTTCAAAGTACAAGTACAGACAGAGAAACAATTATTAATAATTAAAAAAAATTTTTTATGTATGCATTGCATTCTATGCATTTAAAAAAAAAAATCTAAAAAAGGAAACTTAGTTGTTATTTCGATTTTTGTTTCAAGTATTTCCCAGCTACACCATCAACTTCATCCTCACCAGGGGATTTGTCGGGGGGCCTCTATGTCATTTTGCTTGGGGCCCCCAAATTCCTTCAAACGGCCCTGCGTGGAGGCAATGGTGATGATGATGAAGATGAGGGGACCTCAGCTGAAGAAAAGCTTAAGCAGTTACGAACACTCGCACAGAAAAAGAGGGACCGGCAGCCTTCTGTTGTTCACTGTGGCAAGACTTGTTATACAGTGCAGCTATTTGTTGTGTCTCATGTGATGTTTCACTTTTGCTCAGGATTCTCTTCTCAGAGATTCAGCCAAGACAAGCCAGTCTGTTGAAGAAATGATACAAGGTGCTGTTTAATCCACTATTCCTTTGTTTTATGTTGAACTGAATTTGCAGCATCAATACATTTGACTGTTTTTCTTGTTTAAATGTTAGTACTTATTTTTGCTTTTGTAGCACAAGTCTTAGTCATATTTGTGTCTTTTTAGGTTGTGTTTTTTCACTAATCAGATGGGTATTTCTGGAGGCAAACTCAGACCGGAAGAAAAAAATTGAAGATATTCTAGAGGCACTGCAGTTGCCCATCCAGGTTAATGACATGTTGGCTTTTTCACATACAGTGCCATTTAGGCCAAATTTGGGGTTAAAAAAAAATACGCTTTTGAAGGAAGTATTTTATGCTGACCAAGGATGCATTTATTTTATATTTAAATGTAGTAAACATTTTACAGACCTAAAACTTTTAAACAGCAATGCAATTGTTTGTAGATATAATTTATCAAACTGAAACATAGATGAACGTGAATATGTCTTTTTCCCAGGTGTTTGGTTCCACAGCCCCTGGTATTTACAGGAAGCCTGTTATTGGGATGTGGGAACATCGATGTTTTGTGCTAGGATTTGTCTATTAAAGGGATTACATTTTGAGTCATATGATTTGTTTACATTATGTAGAAAAGCGTCTGGTTCGGTTAGGGAAACCTGTGTATATTAAGACACTGGAGTGTTTTTGCAGGCAAATGGTGGAGTGACTGTAGATGTGTCACAGAGCTTCTGTGAGCTCAGTCAAATTCTTTCAAGGCTCAGTGTTTGTGATTAGCACTCTTGAGACATGAATGTTTTGATACTGAAAAGTATTATTTTGGTTTTATTCATCTTTTTAAAGATTCATGATCTGTTGAGTAGCTCTGAATCTTCAAGCTATCTATCTATCTATCTATCTATCTATCTATCTATATATATATATATATATATATATATATATATATATATATATATATATATATAATGTTTATAAATAATAATATATTAATATAACAGAAGAATATTTTTGATCTGACATCAAAAGGTAAACTTAAAATATATGTTCTACATTACTTGAAATTAAAAGAAGGTTAAGTTAAACACTTTGTTTTGATAACAATTGTACTATTTGTTTACAGCGCATACCAGGTTTCTATGCACAGTCATGTTTTTCCTTGCATGTACTAACAGGACGTCCTGCGAACTGGGCACCAGAAAAAAAAAAAAAAAAAAAAAAAAAAAAAGAAGAAAGATTTCTCCTGCAGTGGTGGACTGGTAATGAATTTAACTGCAGTCTTCATTACACATTATACAGAATGACTTGCTGTGATTTAAAACGTACTTGTTTTATATTAATTTGTGTTTGTGTGAATAAAGTGCAATAGCTTTACTATGTTTTGTCCACAAGGGGGCGGGATATATATATATATATATATATATATATATATATATATATAATACGTTTATTCAGCAAGGATGCATTAAAAAACATTTATAATTTGCAAAAAATATATATTTAAAAGAAATGCTGTTAATTTGAAAACCGGTTCCACAAAGAATCCAAAAAAATGTCATGGTCTCAGCAAAAAAAGCAGCGCAAACCGTTTTCAATATTGATTTACAAACCCAAAGTTGGGACACTGTACAAACTGTGAGTAAAAAAGGAATGGAATAATTTACAAATCTCATAAACTTATATTTTATTTACAATAGAATATAAATAACAAATACAATTTTGAAAGTGAGACATTTTGAAATGTCATGCCCAATATTGGCTCATTTTGGATTTCATGAGAGCTACACATTGTTAGACATAGGCTCAAATTAATTACAAACAAATCTCATTTTCTCATGTTCATGGCTTAAAAAACAGCAAATACATTTTTAAACCCAAATACATTGTTCATTATAACAAAATACTGAACCTCAACACTTAGTGTTACCTTAACCACTAAGATTCAACATGTATGAATAAATTCGAACCAACACATAACAGTTAATGGAAATATTCATCAATAAAGAGCAATAAACAAAAACACTATCACTGCTTAGACAACTAACCATTTTCTCGAAGCACACAATGAGGGTCCTTTGCAAAGTCTTGGGTCTGTATATGAGAGAGAGAGAGAGAGAGAGAGAGAGAGAGAGAGAGAGAGAGAGAGAGAGATGAGTTCCATAATTTCATTTTTTTTAATCCAAAATTATATCACATGGCTTGACCTAACAAAAGCTAATGTTAGAAACAGAGCACAAAACAGACAGAATAACATAAAATAATAGAAAGTGTGATGAGTACAATTTATTGAAAGAACAAAAAAAGAATGGCAAAAGAGCATGAAAGAGGAGTTCAGCATTCTTACTTTGAAAGGCAGTTGAGAATAAATATTAGAATTAATTTCCCCAGCCTCCTGAGTCATTGCTGTTTGAACAATGGTCATAAAATGAGAATATCATCAAAAAGTTGATTTCACTAACTCCATTCAAAAAGTGAAATTTGTATATTATATACATTCTTTACACACAGGCTGATATATTTCAAATGTTTATTTCTTTTAATTTGGATGATTATAACTAACAACTAAGGAAAATCCCAAATTCAGCCCCTCAGAAAATTTGAATATTGTGAAAAAGTTCAATATATCAGACAACTGGTGCCACTCTGTAATTAGTAACTCAAAACACCTGCAAAGCCTTTAAATGGTCTCTCAGTCTAGTTCTGTAGGCTACACAATCATGGGGAAGACTGCTGACTTGACAGTTGTCCAAAAGACGACCATCGATACCTTGCACAAGGAGGGCAAGACACAAAAGGTCACTGCAAAAGAGGCTGGCTGTTCACAGAGCTCTGGGTCCAAGCACATTAATAGAGAGGCGAAGGGAAGGAAAAGATGTGAAAACAAAGTGTACAAGCAATAGGGATAACCGGACCCTGGAGAGGATTGTGAATCAAAACCCATTCAAAAATGTGGGGGAGATTCACAAAGAGTGGACTGCAGCTGGAGTCAGTGCTTCAATAATCACTACACACAGACGTATGCAAGACATGGTTTTCAGCTGTCGCATTCCTTGTGTCAATCCACTCTTGAACAACAGACTGCTTCAGTAGCGTCTCACCTGGGCTAAAACAAAAAAAGTACTGGACTGGACTGCTGCTGAGTGGTCCAAAGTTATGTTCTCTGATAAAAGAAAATTTAGCATTTCCTTTGGATATCAGGGTCCCAGAGTCTGGAGGAAGAGAGGAGAGGCACTCTCCTCTCTACAGAGGCTTTACATGCTCATACTTTTAATGTTCATACTTTTCAGTTGGGCAAGATTTCTAAAAATCCTTTCTTTGTATTGGTCTTAAGTAATATTCACTTTTTCTGAGATACTGAATTTAGTATTTTCCTTAGTTGTCAGTTATAATCATCAAATTAAAATAAAATGTGAAATATATCAGTCTATGTGTGATGAATTAATATAATTTACAAGTTTCACTTTTTGAATGGAATTCGTGACATAAATCTACTTCTTAATGATATTCTAATTATATTACCAGCACCTGTATACATCTTACTCACCATTTTCAAATGAAATCCCACTGAAAGTCCATGAGTTTGCACAAGAGGCTGGTGACATGTTAATTGACAGTTCTTTTTTTCCCACTTTGCAGCTTTTGTCCCTTTTTCTGGGTTTATACCCACAAAGCGTCTGAAAAATTATACATTGGTTAAAAATCTAGTAATTCACACAGCACAACAAAGACAACAAATGTCCATGAACTGTCCTCAACATGCACTATCTTCTTGCCTCTGTGAATATTGTAAGTTGCACTAAAACTTTCTAAATCAAAGTTAATTGCCAAATCCCACCACCAGACCTGTCGAAGTCATGCTTGAGCCACAGCTAGGCCAGAAAAAAAATGCAGGTGTTGGCAGACAATATCTTACCTCTGGATGAATTCAAGCATGCAGGCTGCCTCCTCTTGGTACTGAAGGTTAAAGACGCCAGCCCTCTCACAAAGGTGGACTGGATCCCCGATTTGGCCCTCAAGGCTGAGCATCCAGCACCGGAAGCGGCTTCCCATTTCTCCTGAAACAGAAATATTTTAACTGTCAAATTTCTGTTTTAGTTTTAATTTTGAATACAGTTTAGTTTGATACCATTGAATTCACTTCATACAACACTAATGCCAACTGTCCTATCTAAAACCAACTTAACGAAAAACTAAAATTAGGGGTTAATTAACAATGAGGTGTAAAATAAATAAAAAAATGAGGTGTTATTTAACATATTTCCTAAAATTAACAGTAAGGCGCAGTTAATTTGTAAAGTTAGTTAGTAAAACGCTGGAGTTCCCTGCAGGTGTTTCAACTTCACAGCAAGTCTGGAACAAGCAAAGCATAACAACCGGGTATTTGGGTTTTTTACTGCAGTTATTTTACAGTATGAACTATTTAAATGAAATATGAAACACCATGTAATCATATCATGATGAAAGGCTGGAAAATGGAATGGACAATCTTGGATATTTTTAACACCAAAAATATACAGTTACTGATTGATCTGATCTGGTTTTGCTGGTTTTAGTTTAGTGAGATGGTCCCTTCTGCCACCAAGCATGTTCCTGTCAATGACATGGTGATTCACTGCTACAGGCGAGTCAACACAACAAGCTAAGCTTTTTTGAGGCACCAGATAGTTTTCTCTGAAATCACCATCTTTATTGGCTAATTCACACAAGTTTCATGGATTCTTTTGGTCTTTCTTGTTCTCTGTAGGAAATTGTTTGTGGCTCCCAGTTTGTTTGAGGGCTTTTCTGAAATCCTGCAGATTCATTTTGTGTAGAGTTTCAGTGACAGAAGATCAGAGTTCCTCTTTAGGCAGTTTTCTGAGGGCTTAGCGTACAGTCATGTAGTCTGTTTGCCTTGCAATAAGTGGAAATCGGAAGAATTCTAGACCAATTGACAATACAACACTAAATTAAAAATCGTCTCCTCCACTTAATTTTGCACGTCTTTACTTTGTTACATTTTAAAAGTGTTGTTAGGGAAACTTATTCATAGCTGCTCAAATTTACCTGCTGTTGTGAAGACTCTTGTTAAAAGGTTTTATAAATTTAGGAAACAATTGCTTGTGTCAGTTTTGTGTCTTACTGATTAAATAGAATAAACAATGTGCTGTATCAATCAATCAGAATAGAGATGTAACCTTTCCGTAAATATCTGTTTTAGTCTTAAGAGCAGGGTTAGGTTCTTCTACACTCTTGTTTATCAGCTATCATTTCCCACTGATTTTAGGAATAAACTATGAGAAGGGTTAGGTTTAGTGGTAAGGATTGGGCTTAGTCTATATTTTTGGACAATAATTTTGGTCCAGGATCAACAAAACATGTTGATCCAGGAACGTCTTGGCAAAATCACGGCGACTGTGAAAGTCATAGGCTCATATTCTGAATGCTGTGTTTGTGCGCTTTATTTCTGGAGTCCCAGCTTAATGCTTTCTTTTACTTTCTTTCTATCTTACTTACCTTTTTTCTTACTTTAGTGATTGACACACACAAAAAATGTGAAGTGTGGCAATTTCTCTGTTGCAAAGTTTCTCACAAATTATTGAGTAATTATGGCCTAACATCATCAGGCATGAGTTTGTATAAACTGTGGTGTAATAAACTGACTTTCATCAACCGACAAAAACAACTCAGTTTTTGTAAGATTTAAAAGCTTAATTCTTTTATTTTGCAGGGACACAAGAAATTGACCAAAAGTTAGTATTATATTACAAAAAGACTTTTTTTTTTTTAATGATTGATCTTCTTTTGAGCTTTCTATTTATCAAAGAATCCTGAGTTTTGAATTCCTCCTTAGAATTCTGAAAGTGTATCACTATTTCCACAAAAATATTAAGCGCCAAAACTCTTTACAGCATTGATAATACTATGAAATGTGACTCTGGGTATTAGAATGATTTCTGATCATGATCATGTGACACTGAAGACTGGAGTTATGATGTTGAAAATTGAGCTTTATATCAAAGAAATAAACTACATTTGCACTGAAATAGAAAACAGGAATTTTGAATTGTTATAATATTTCATTTAATTAAGCTTGGTGGTGCTAAGAATTTTAATGTTTAATTAAAGGCTGGGTCTTGACAATACTTATCCATATTGCAGTACAACTTGTATTTGAGCCTTTAGCAATGCCCTAAAAGTCACTTTTGCATTTTAAAACAATACATAAAATAAATGTAATGTATTCATTGAACATGTTTTTATAGTTTCATTGAACTTATTTCAACATTTAAAACCGATAAAATAACAGTTATTTATTCTATCCTTTTCAGTATTATGCACTTAATGCAAATGGCACACATTGTCCACATCATGTTTTCATTGTATAACTTGGGTTATACTACTTACTGTGGGGTTTATTGTGTCTAATAACTTTATGGTTGAAATCTAGACATGACGGAACAGTTGCCATATAATATAATTACTGGCAGAAAGCGCAATAAAAGTGAATGATCATATAATGAGATCCAATGACACCATAAATTATGTTCATAGTTTCTAATTATAGTGTACACACTTTTACAACAATCCATCTGTATATTTTTTGTACATTTGTTACATATTGTAGCCACTGTATATCCTGTACTTACTGCTTATTGCACTTCTGGTTGGATGCTAACTGCATTCCGATGCCTTGTACCTTACATGTGCAATGACAATAAAGTTGAATCTTATCTAATCTAATCTAATCTAAAGTCCTCATATTATCATGCAATGACTGGCCCCAAATGGCCCTGAAATAACAAAATGCCAGAGTCAGCCCACCCATAAAGACATGCAAAGAAATTTCCTTCATTTTTCCACAATGATCCTCAAACATGGCATTGCTAGACAAAGCAAGTGATATGTTTAAACCTGCATTACTCGGTTGGACCATCTAAGGGAATCTTACAAATTCATTGAGCAACTCTTAACGACAACAAACATGACTTGTCAAGTGGAAGATGGTGAAACTTTTCATGGTTGACAAAAGTTCAAAAACAGATAAGAATGTGTGCACGCCTTATAACTAGTATGTCAGACACACACAGTAAATGAACTAATGTACAAACTTATATATAATATACAATCTATAAATCCAGAAGGGAATATCATAATAATATCATAATAATATATATGCTAACATTTCTGTGGGCATTAATTAATTAATTACTTTATATATTTTCAGTTTGTATCATGCAAAGCAACTGTTTTTGGATAAGCAAATGTATGCTTTCACATCATTCTGTTATTAATTTATTTAATTTTTTTCTAAAGAACTGAAATAAAATTTCTTTAACTTATTTTATTTGAACAAAATGTAGTTATATGTAGAAACTGTAGATGTAAAAACAACTTTCACTCAGAAATTGCTGGTAAATTTAACAGACTATTAAAGTTACAATTTATTCAATGTGAAATTTTAAAGTACACATGAATAGCATTTTCTTGTAAAATGTACTCTTATAAACTTTTTGTTGGTTTATTTATTTTTACTTCATCAAATAGGAAAGGATAGGACATTTCTTCAATGAATTTTTCATGCAAGAGTGTGCAGAGATTTAAGGCAGTACAGTCAGAATTTGTACATTATACCATTTTAATCAAGTTATATAAGCTTCTATTTATTTATTAATTAATTACCAGTACACATGATGATAGCTTAAATAAAAAAAATAAAAAAATAAAAAAAACACTAAACAGCTGCCATCAACTCAGTCGAAGTTTAATTATATCCCATTAAAAAATACAAGCAATTCCAATACAAATTTAGTTTTACCAAACTGTATTTTGCATTTTATATTTCAGTAAGCATAAGGTATACAAATAAAGTCAGCTCAGTAAAGTAACTTTAAATGTAAAGATCTTCTTTGAATCAGATGTTAATGTGGGTTTGTGGTCTTAAGGTTTTTTTGGTTTCAACGCCCATGTTGTTATCCCAACAATGGCAATAATCGCCACAGCAGCCAAACAAACAGCAACAGCAATGAGCACAATTTTCGGGTCTATCTCAAACAGTTCTGTTGGTTCTGAATGAGGGAGGATCTTTGAAGCTTGAGCAATGTTGGAGATTTCAGATTTGACAAGTTCTTTGTCCATGGACTGAACGGCAAAGAAGATTGTGGTGCCATTTTGGATTGGGAAACTGAGATTGAATGAATGTTGTTCAACCGATCCCGCCTCCTGTGGTGAGATGCCAGGTATGTTGACTTCATGAGCATTGCTGAAGTTGAATCGAAGCGTCTTAAGGTCAAAGCTCCACATGATCTTGTAGGATTTAGCTTAAAAGAAAAGAAACAGCTTATAAAGCCTATGAAAGATATATCATTTTGTGAGCTAGCTTTGAAATAACTTCTATTTGGCATTAATTGTATATTTTACCTGTGCCTTGGTCGAGGTCCTCTCCAGGTGCCGTCCAGCTGAGAAGCACAGTGTCCTCCTGGATCTCAGCACTCAGATCTGTGATTCTGTTGGGAGGGAAGTTTAGTGGAGTTGTGCTTTTAAGAACAACCTCAAAACTCTCTCCGGTGGCTGTTCTGGAGAAGCTTCCGATTACAATTGATTCCTCCGGAACTGGAGGTTTCAAAGGGTTCAGCTCCACCACCCCTGACATTAGAGGAGCCACATCAGTACATCTGCAGAAACTGGTTAAGAAAATGTTTGAGTAGTTTGCCTTCAGCGTCTCATAGTTACCGTTTACCACATATCCAGGTACATATGGAGCACCACCCCGTTTTTGGAGTGTAAACCTGGTTTGTCCACCTTGATTCTTCACTCTTACTTTCAAGCTGCTTCTCCCATTTGTCATCTTTGTGAAATATCTGGAATAGACGCCATCATCTTTGAAAGCATCAGCTCCTGTAAAATAACAATGGTTTTATTTGAGCACTTCTGAGTATATAGTGTAAATCTAAAGTGGAGTGCATCCTTTGAGGAAGAGTTATGGGTAATTTACCTGCTCCATTGTCCAGGAGTTGTAATGTTTGAGCAGGTCCTGAATCAGGCTCCAGTGTAGCCCACACTTCAGCATTTATTACAGGCCTGTAATTCTGACTAACCTCAGCAAACACTGTCATGGGTTTAGTGCCATCGTTGACCTTCTGGTCCATTTGGGCTTTGACCATAATAGGAGGAACATCAGCACGTGCCGCTTGACTCGTTACTGTTACAGTCAGAGACTGAAGTTTTGGACTTTTGATACTGTATTTCCAGTCCCCAGTCTACCAAACAGATATTATATGAATAATTAATGATTCGTTTTAAGAAAGTTAATGAAATCTTGAGCAGGTTGTCATACCTCTGCAGTTCCTGGAACTTTTAAAGTAACTGTTTTTGTTGATTCGTCATGACGCATATGCATTTGAGTGTAGATTGAGCCCCTTGGTGACATTATGTAAATGTTAGGGAGGTTTGTTTCATAGGTTATTGTGAAGCTGGTTCTGGTACCAACAGTCTGATCTACTGGTACTGTCCCATTGAACCAATCAGACGTTTTTGCTCCCAAGCTGTCTAACTAAGGGTGTGATAAAAAATGAAACATTAGAATATTAATAATATTCTTCAAGTAATTTACCATGGGCAAGGCACAAAAGCTTACAAACCTGAACTGGTTCTTTTGTTTGATCTCCTGTTGGTACTGTTAATGAGGAGAATCCATTCAGTAGCTGATTAGACAGAATGTCATCACTGGCTGTGATAAATTTCCCCTCTAAATCCAACACAGAACATATGATAAATTTACATTGGATATTAAACATACTCAGAAAGCCTACATTCTTTGTGCAAAAGGTATTTCAACAGTGTATACTTGTTTATGAAAAGTAAATGAATTTAGGGGGAAGTCATGTCCTAGTGGTTAGAGAGTTTCACTCCTAACCCTAGGGTTGTGGGTTCAAATCTCGGGCTGGCAATAACATGACTTAGGTGTGTGTGTTCACTGCTCTGTGTGTGTGCACTTTGGATGGGTTCAATTCTGAGTATGGGTCATACTCAGCCATACTTGGCTGAATGTCACGTCACTTTCACTTTTAAAAATGTAATGATATCCAATCAATTAGTTAAAAGTTACTAATACCTTATGGCTCAATTTAGTTCTGTAATTTTTACTATCATTATTTGTTTAGCTTTCCCAATCGCTTTTACATTTGTAAGTTCAATCTAGAAGTATAATAGGCCTAACAAAAAATGCATTTAGGTTACAACTTGCCGTTCAGTTGAGCGAGTCATGTTGATTCATTAGCCGCTATGTCAGATTTTGTAAGTTAATTTAGGGAAGGATTTAGCAAGCTTGTTCAAACCACGTTCATAAGAGTCGTTTGTTGGTGAATCAATCTATGCAGGTTGTAATATATTTTATTTTGTGCACTGTGAAGTATGTGAGGATTTGCGAAATGCTTGTGCGTCACGTCAGAAATATATTTACATTATGTATTATAAAAAAAAAAAATGGGTGAGCACGTTCAGATAATCAACTTAATGAGCATGATTGTAAATATACAGCCAACTACTTTCTGTCTTATGACAGTTTTTTATCCCTCCTCCACCTGTTCTCCTTACTCCTAACTATTCTTATCCCAGTTTGGGGATATGGGGAGTTTACTTAATATTTGCTCAATCTGATTATATGTAAGTGGGGAAATATTTAAACTTGGGAAATATTTAAATATGGCTCATGCCATGAACAACACCATTCTTGCACGTTGTGCATCCAACAGTTTAAAAAATGCCGGTGCAAAGTAATGTAATTCATACATTTTAACTGCGACCTAAATGTCCACTTAGGCCTGCAGTACTTTTTGGGACACTATTAGTCAGTATGTGACTGTAACTTACCAGTTTTGTACGCCATTTCCCTCAGGGCTTTATCTGCTTTATTACCCAAAGCAATTGTGTGTATAATGGCGCCACTATTAATTGCATTTGGAACACAACTCTTAGGGTCATCTGAGGCTTCACCATCTGTCAGAAAAATTATTTCATCTCCTACCACATCCCCATTGTCCTTTTGAAGTACCTTTAAATTTAACAGAAATACAGAACATTGGCATGTATCAAACAGCATATATTTCACACATTTTATATGTGTATATATATATATATATATATATATATATATATATATATATATATATATATATATATATATATATATATATATCATGCAAATAATATGGCACCTGTAATCCTAGATTGAGGCCTTTACATATATTTGTTGATCCACTTGCTATTTTTGGCAACAAAGTGACGAGACGTTCTCTTGTGATGTCACTGTCAATAGTCGTCAAGCTGCTCAGAGTAGAAGCATCTGTACTAAAGGTTACCATTGCAACACTGGCTTGATCCTCAATAATATTCTGCAGGAAATGTGTGGCAGCCTGTTGCAGTCGAAGAATTCTAGAGCCCTAGTAATGGGTGCAACAATAATAATAATGAACATGGATGTGATATCACTTTTATGCTTCCTTGGGGTTCAAAATGATTAATCTCATATCAGAACACTGAAGGTTACATTATTAAGCATTTCAATTTTAAGTTCAGTCAACGTTTTTGCATACTTCCATGCTTCCTGAGACATCAAGTATGAGACAAACGACCCGATGCATTCTCTGCACAACTTTGAAAGCTGGTGCTGGTGGAGAAGACTGCAGTGGTTTGAGAGAACGAAGTGCGTCTTTATCTACAGAATCCTCAAATATCACAGTCCATGTTGCTTTGTTGCCACATTTTTTATTTTGCAGGTTTGGGGCTTCATAATTGTGTTCATTTTCACGACAAAATGTGCTCACCTGAAACCAGATATTTTGAAGGATTAGTTATTTTATATATTGCATACAGACTGTGAGTTATCCAAGTAAAATTTTGCATTTTCTAGAACATGTAAAATCCATACTTACAGAATCCAGGCTAGGTGTGAACATTATGGAACTTTTTGTGTTTTGATATTTGTTAGGAAAAAACTTGCAAGTCTTAGTCGGTAGTGAGGTTTGTGGATCAATGCGGCATGGAGATCCTGTAGCAATGTCAGAAAACTGACCGTCAATATTTTTACTACACCTAAATATAAGCAGGAAATCAGTGGTTGAGAGAATTTCCAATGAAATTTTAATCAAATGTTTTCTTTTTTTTGAAGGTGTCTAACCTTGTAGCTTCAATATTGCCATTAGAATAGTAGAATGGCTTTTCTTCACTGTATTCATCATACACACCCCATCTCAGATGAGCCCATTCATGCACAAAGACCCTTCCTGCAAACAAACAAACATTCTTGCTAATAAAACAGATTACTGAATTAACCTGACTAAATGTTAATTTAAACAACAAAAGATGTTCACCTTTTGACCCGTATGGCTTAATGAGTGTGGTGTCTCGGACGAAGTTTGGGGTGAAATGAATGTACTGACCCTCAGCTCCACATTCTCCATACTGATTAGTGTAGGGTTCATCGCGGTATGCTGGATTAGCATTATCAATTATTATTTTGGCCTGTGTTTGACAGAAATTGTGTCAGCAATATCAAATGTGATGGAAACGATCAAACAGGTAAATATTTTTTAGGTAATATAAAATGGCATAATTCTCTGTACCTTTCCATAGGACTCTGTTCTTGCCTTGGTAAAACCCTTACTATTCCACTGAGGTGGGACTAGTATTGTAGCTTCTTTGAAATAGACCTTCTTATCTAATGCTTCATAAAGATAAAGCGACCCTTCAGTGACCATGTCCTGTCAGAATGAAATTGAAAAGATAAAATGAAAAGTACTCAAAATGTGTATGTATTCATAAAAACAAGTAATTATACTTTAATTTGCTCATTCACAAATACAGTTAATCAATTTTTTTATCTGTAACAAAATATAATTTTTAACAAATTGCATTAAAACCATTAATGCACATTAAGTGTGTTAAATGGACCAAAAACAAAACAAAAAAGAAAGAAGAACATATTCACCTTGATTTTATCAATGAGCGTGTTATCCTGTGGTACTCTTGAACTGATTGCAATGATAATGTCAACATAACCGTTTCCATCTAGTTTTATTCCAGAGGAGGGGGATGACAGCAACATCCATAATAAGACAAACATTGTTCTTGAGTCCATTGATGCAGAGTTTAGTTAAACAGTCACTCCCAAACCCTGTTTTTAACAATGTCACAAGTGATTTTAAAGGGTTTGATCAGAGATAAGTGGGTGGGTGCTTTAATGTCATGCAGGGGCGTGACTAGATTCTCCCAACATCAGGGGCTGAGCCAATAGTCTTCTTAAAACATAAGGTGTAAATTGCCTAATCGGTCACAACATTAAACCCCCTGCCTAAATATATAAGACCCCAGTAGTCCCTATGATGCACCTTATGTCAAAATGATTCATGAGTTTGACCTTTGTGACCTTTCCCCTCCCCCACGTAATCCACCCAGGTTGTGTTGACCCCGTGACCTGTTAATGATATTTCAAATGTGAAAACCATCATATGCAAAATTTCAGCGTCAATCTTTGACCTCTGGGGATGACATACAATGTTTGTACAAATGTGTTACTCTTTCAGAGCGTTAACAGGAGATGAATGACCTCCTGAGGAATGTTTTTGTAGATTTGAATGGCTTTTCCCATCTGGTGTCCGGTTGCATTCCAAGGAAAGGGTTTTTTTGTGTCTCACTCACTCTGTGGGAGATGTGAGAAAGAAATTGGTTTTATGGTCAATAATTAATAAACAGTTATATCAGATCAGGAGATCATAATATGTGTGTGCTCACATTTATAATCTAATATATAATTTTTTTTTAATAAAATAGGTAACATGACCATTAATAAATTGGTGATAAAACAATGAATAAATCAAATTACCCTTAAATTTTCCAGGAGAAAGTCTTCCTTGTGCAATCACGAATCTTCAAATGAAATGTTTAAGTTAGAAAAGATCTCTATCTTCCCCCTCTCTCACACTCTGTGTATCATTCATGCACACATGTGCATTAAATCGTCTTATTCTATTCTTATTCTATTCTTTTAAATTAAAATAAATAAATAAATTATGTGATCACACATGATATAAAACCAATCAAAACATTTATGCTAGTTTTTGTCATCACTTAAAATATAAAAATGTTGTACATTTTACCTGGATTGGGAAAAAAAATATATTTTAACAGGCCAAATGGTAAGGGTTATCCCCCGACATGTCAAATGTTTTATGGAGGCTTTACACTGACATAATTAAATTTAATTGAAATTGTTGCAAAGCAGTTTCTACATTATGTTTATATATGTATATTTACATTATATTAATGAATTGTATACACTATCACCCCCTAAAGCTACCCATCACAATAAACTTTCTAATTTTCAGATACATCATGTTTTATAATTTCTAATTTAAAAAAGCATACTCATAGTGACAAACATTTGGAGTATTACTACATTCCATTATGACATTCCATAGACATAATGATTTTTTACAATACAAACTGTACACCTATCCATCACACATATTCTTGCATACAAACATTTTTAATAAAACATTGTTTTTAAGTGATTTGAATTATGAGAACTCATAATTTAATAAACTACATTTACCTTTGTTATATCAGTGTTAAACTCGTGTCATTATACAAATTGTTGCTCTGATAAATCATAAAAACTAGAATAAAAACAAGCACACACATATGTAAACACTACAGGCTAAAACTTATCTCCATTTTAAAGAATATGATAGCATGTTACTAAAGCATATCATTTACAACATTTATTTATTAAGTTTATCGAACTTATAAAACACATTTTCAATTAATATTTTTGTTTTTCATTAACTAAGAATAAACGTTGTTTTCACAAAAACACACATGTACAATCATGGCAAAACATATCCAGTGCACCAGTGATTATACATAGCATACTTTATAAAATAAACATTTACTGTAGTTTCATTTGTCAATAAAAATGCTTTACATTACTTAGCCAATGACGTTCATACCCTCAAGTAAAATGTTTTACAAAATGTAAATAAGTTGGAAAATTAAATACTGTTTTGAGCTCTACTCACTAACAGAAGTGAATTGCCAGTCTTAGGCACACACACACACACTTTTGTTTTTGTTTCCTGGGGACGTTCCATAGGCGTAATGATTTTGTACAGTAGAAACACCTACCTTCAGACAAAAAAATCTGCATATGCTCACATTTTTTTTTAAATATTGTTTGTAAGCAATCTTAATTATGATGACTCAAAATTTAGAAATTTCATCATAAACCACATTTTTTTACATTGTTACACTGGTGCTGAAACCCGGAAGGAAGGAGTGACGCACTGCCGAAGAAACCGAGAGGAAGTAGAAGGTTAATGAAAACAGTCTTACACCATGGTATAATGAGCATAACCGAACCCTTAAGAGAGCAGCCCGGAAAATGGAGCGCAGTTGGAGGAAAACAAAACTAGAGGTATTTCGTATTGCTTGGCGGGAACGTAACCTATCCTACAAAAAAACATTAAAAACTGCTAGATCTGATTACTTTTTTCTCTTTTAGAAGAAAACAAACATAACCCCAGGTATTTATTCAAAACAGTAGCTAAATTAATGAAAAATAAAGCATCAACAAGTGTTGATATTTCCCAACATCACAGCAGTAATGACTTTATGAACTACTTCTAAAATAGATACTATTAGAGATAAAATTTTTAATCATTCAGCCATCAGCTACAGTATCACATCAGAGTGCACAATAGATACCCTGAAGAACAGTTCCAGTCATTCTCTACTATAGGAGAGGAAGAATTGTATAAACTTTTAAAATAATCTAAACCAACAACATGTATGCTAGTCCCTATTCCATCTAATCTCCTAAAAGAGGTGCCTCCAGAAGTCATAGATCCTCTTCTGACTATTATTAATTCCTCATTGTCATTAGGATATGTCCCCAAAACCTTCAAACTGGCTGTTATTAAGCCTCTCATAAAAAACCACAACTTGACCCCAAAGAACTAGTTAATTATAGACCAATATCGAATCTCCCTTTTCTGTCCAAGATACTAGAAAAGGTAGTATCCTCACAATTATATTCCTTCTAAGAGAAAAATGGTATATGTGAGGATTTCAAGTCAGGATTTTTGTATCTCAGGTTGTATCTCTCTGTTAGTGCTATTGGATCTTAGTGCTGCGTTCAACACTATTGACCACAACATTCTTTTTCATAGACTAGAACACTTTATTGGCATTAATGGAAGTTCATTAGCATGGTTTAAATTGTACTTATATGACGCCATCAATTCATAGCAGTGAATGAAGAGGTATCATATCGATCACAAGTGCAGTATGGAGTACCTCAAGGCTCAGTACTAGGGCAGCTACTCTTCACGGTTTACATATTACCCTTGGGAGATATCATCAGGAAACATGGTGTTAGCTTTCACTGTTATGCTGATGATACTCAGCTATATATTTCTTTGTGGCCCGGTGAAACACATCAATTTGAAAAACTAATGGAATCCATAGTCGATATAAAAAAAACTGGATGACGTAATTTCTTACTGCTAAATTCTGAAAAAAAAACCTCCTACTTTAGACAGAACATGGTCTAAGACTTGATGGCTGCTCTGTCAATTCTTTGTCATCAGTTAGGAACCTAGGTGTGCTATTTCATAGTAATCTTTCCTTAGAAAGCCACGTTTCTAGAATTTGTAAAACTGCATTTTTTCATCTCAAAAATATATCCAAATTACGGCTTATTTATGTCCTCAATGTCAAATGCAGAAATGTTAATCCATGCATTTATGACCTCAAGGTTAGATTATTGTAATGCTTTATTGGGTGGTTGTTCTGCACGCTTACTAAACAAACTCCAGGTAGTCCAAAATGCAGCGGCAAGAGTTCTTACTAGAAACAGGATGTATGACCACATTAGCCCGGTCCTGTCAACACTGCACTGGCTCCCTATCAAACATCGTATAGATTTTAAAATATTGCTCATTACTTATACAAACCTGAATGGTTTAGCACCTCAGTATTTGAATTAGCTCTTGTTACATTATAATCCTCCATGTCATCTGCGATCTCAAATCTCAGGCAATTTGATAATACCTAAAATATAAAAATCAACTGTGGGCGGCAGATCCTTTTCCTATTTGGCGCCTAAACTCTGGAATAACCTACCTAACATTGTTCGGGAGGCAGACACACTCTTGCAGTTTAAGATTAAAGACCCATCTCTTTAACCTGGCTTACACATAACACATTAATATGCTTCTAATATCCAAATCTGGTAAAGGATTTTTAGGCTGAATTAATTAGGTAAACTATGACTTACAAAGTTGGTATAGCCTACTTATCACAACATTGTCAACCGAGTCGTCAATCGCAAACCATAATTTATTCAAATGTCTCATTACCGAACTACCTACGAATTCATACAATCACACTCGTACAAGTTCATAAGATTTTTGTTTTGTATTTAAACACGCTAAAAAATAAATACAGTTTGTGAGAGGAAAAAAATAAGTCATGTATAAGTTGCATTTTATTACATTTAGAAATAATAACGTCTGGCCTAATAATGTTGTAATGAACCAACAGGATATTTTTAGTTCCCTTCACTTTACAACCTTTAAATTTAACAAATTTATCAGAACAAAACAATAATTAAAAATATATAATTCTAATGGATTAATATAATTGCAGTATATAATAATATAGGCTTAGCTATAAACAAACAATGATAATAATAATTTAAAGCTAAGCATAAGGGTAAGATTGGGCTCTCTCATTCAGGAGAAATCCAAACGTTTCCACATTCGTGATGTTTCCCATTTGAAGCTTAACTATTATTCATGAGGTAAAATAGGCTTTGTAGTTCACACGTGTTTCAGTATCAATTGGAAAAGAATCATAATTAACAATATGCCAAAGTGGGCTGCTGCTCGCGCCAAATGGCACGGTGAACAACTGTTTCCAGTGAATATGTGCGCGAGGCACCAGCACGATAAAACAGCTGAAACAGAAAATACTCAACTTTTGGTCACACATAAGGCATAATTCAAAAATGCTAAGTGTTAGTAGTTCGAAAAATCAAGAATAATAACAAGTTAATAATAATTATTGCTAAATGCTGGACCTTTCTCATTTCGCTCTGCATGTGGAACCTGCAGATTTATTTTAAACCAAGAATCAACCGAAATGAGAAATGAAAACATTTAGCTTTTTATTTGTATACATTATATTTATTTACTGTTTAATAACAATAGAATGCATATGATCCTCTGTGTAAAGGTCTTCTTTTAATTTTTTACGAGTAGACTGTAGCCTAAGACTATCCTACATTTTGAAATTAACTCACTTCCCGAACACCGTCTCAACAGAAATACCAAAAAGTTCAGAAGGCTAAACCTGAGCATCGAAAAGAAAGCCTTTTTTTTCTTCCCGATGTCTGCCAGGTTCATCCACAGATGTATCTCTGCTACCACCATGGTCCTGCCCATGAAAGAGGCGGCCTGCTTGGTAGCATGGAGAGAGATCTGTGATGCGGCGCAGCTCGGCTACCTGATTAGGAGAAAGGCCCTCACCTCTATCCAGGTCTATTAGCAGATCAGTCCGATATGCTTGAAGCACCACCATCATGTGTAATAAAGCCACAGCCTGAAGAAAACAGCCTCTTTCATTTCTTTTCAATGTCTGTATGGAGATGGCAGAAATGGAAGGCTCACCTGAGCTGGAGGGCTAAGTTCAGAAAGATAACGTTCATCAAGGCGGCCTCACGGTGTCGCCTTGTTAGCGCACTTTCATGGCAAGTCCAACTTTGCCGTGGTGCGATTTATAACCTCCAACAGCTCTACATACGCAGAGCAGGAGGATTGAGAAGGCTCAGCCTCAGATTCTTCCCCATCCTCAAATATTTCCTGCTTTTCCTGGGTAAAAACCCAGCAGAGCACTTACCTCAGTATCAGAAAGTGTTAAAGATATACTGCAAACATCATCCTCCCGAGCTCTCTCTCATCAGCCGCCATTATGAGCGCGAAAGGGATAATCCCACTCTAAACATTCAGACAGATCTTCTGAAATTCTCACAAGCTCATTCTCCTCTGTGCCTCAGCAGCAGCAGTTCCTGAACCTCGGGAAGCAGATGCCCGCCTTTTTTTCAAATTTGTTCCTCAGAGAGAGACGAATGAGAGCGGAGCTTCATCATTGAAAAAACACTCACAGTGCAAGCAGACTGCCTCCTCAAAGGCATCGCGTACGTGCTCTTCACCCAAACAAATGACGCAAAGATTGCGTGTGTTATTGGGTGTCAAATAACGCAGACATGGATGAACACATTGTCTAAACACTTGCTAGAAGTCGCCATGATAGACAGAGAAAGGTTGCTCTTACCAGTTCTTTCAGATGCACGCTTCAAACAGAACAGTCAGTGAAGACGAAGAAGAGAATGACGTGTTCTCCCGGTGACTGTTTATAGTCACGCCGGTAGTGACATCAGAGGCTGTCGCCGGCCAACTCGTTGGTGTTTTTTCAATGTGTGCTTCAGGCACAGGTCACAATGAGGTGTTCCCCATAGCACCCCCTAGAGGACGCAGTTCGAAGTTCCCTTGAAAGGGAATAATTTTGTCTATGGAATGTCATAATGGAATGTAGTAATACTCCAAATGTTTGTCACCATGAGTATGCTTTTCTAAAATGGAAATTATAAAAAAGTTTCTGTGATGGGTAGACTCGGTGGCGATTTAATGCACATGTGTGCATGAATGATACACAGAGTGTGAGAGAGGGGGAAGATAGAGATCTTTTCCAACCTAAACATTTAATTTGAAGATTTGTGATTGCACAAGGAAGACTTTCTCCTGGAAATTTTAAGGGTAATTTGATCTATTCATTGTTTCACCAATTTATCACAGAAGTCATGTTACCTATTTTATTTAAATTACTTTATACATTAGATTATAAATGTGAACACACACATATTGTGATCTCCTGATCTGATATAATTGTTTATTAATTATTGACCTTAAAACCAATTTCTTTTTCACATCTCCCACAGAGTGAGTGAGACAGAAAAAAACCCTTTCCATGGAACGCAACCGGACACCAGATGGGGAAAACCATTCAAATCTACAAAAACATTCCTCACTACATTTTAATAAAGAAAGAAAAAGTCCTAGTGAAAACAAACAAAAAACATCAGACACTGTTAGTCTAAGTCACTTCCCTGCTGGTTATGGACTGATGATGCAAGTAAACCATTTAAAATAATTTTCTGAGGAATAGTTCAACCAAAACAGAGCATCAAAATGAGCTTGCTTCTTAATTGGAACAGATAAAGAGTTGGAGAAACTTGCTCATCACTGGGTCCTCTGCAGTGAATGGGTGTCATCTTAATGAGAGTCCAAACATAATAATAAATAATTCATTCACAATCCAGACAATTACAGTCTATCAATTAACATCTTAAAAAAATGAAAAGCTTCATTTTGGGAGAATTATTACTTTAAGGATTTTGTCAACTTTTCAGGAATCAAAGCAGTAGCTGCTTCATACTGATGCAGTTATTTTGCCATTCATTAATAAATTCAAACACATGTAAATAATGGTCTTCATTCTAATATACATTTTATTAAATAATTAAAAAGAGGAAGCAGATTGTTGGAGCGCATGATCTGTGACTGATGAATGTGAAACATCAACATCACAGTGGCTCCCCCTTATGTTTACATAACTCCATCAATACATACAGCTTGTTTTATATATATATATATATATACATATATATATATATATATATATATATATACACATTCACATGTTGCAAATGATTATGGATTTATCTGCATCATGCAGACTTATGGAAATACAATAAACAAATGAACCAAACAGTGTTTCGAATCACCACAATGCAAATTTAATACAGAAATGTTTTACTGATTTGTTTTTAAAAGTGCTCACATTTAAGATGAAGCTAAATCAGTTGACTGAGAATCATAAATAAAAATTCTATGAGGCAGCATTATTAGACATGTACTTGAAAAAGATTGTCAGAAGCCAAGAAATTATGTCTGAACCAAATAACTGTTTTAAGAAATGTTTTAAAGCTGTTTCACGTATTGTTCAAAGTAGGCTTAAGGCTTGATTTGACATTTGTTTGCATTGTTGATGTCATGTGTTGCTTTAGACAGCAAGATTCCTGCGTCTCACTGCCCATGTGGTCACAGCTACAATAAAGCATATAACCATAATTACCACACACAGAGAGATGACAAGAACTGTTAAATTCACGCCTGGGTTTGATATTCCTGGGGGTTTTGGATCAGGCAGGATCTTTGAAGCTTGAGCAATGTTGGAGGTTTCGGATTTTGCATTTTGTTCATCCTCCGACTGAACCGCAAAGAAGAGTGTGGTCCCATTTTGGATTGGGAAACTGAGATTGAATGAATGTTGTTCAACTGATCCAGCCTCGTGAGGAGAGACGGCAGCTGTGTTCACTACATGACCATTGCTGAAGTTCTTTCGAAGCATATCAAGGTCAAAGCTCCACCTGATCTCATAGGATTTAGCTTGAAGGAAAACAAACAAGCAATGCAGGACAATAAAATATTTAATTATTCTTATTTTTGTAATTATTGATTTAATGATCTTTAAAACAACTTTTATTTTTGTCCATAATGATTTTAAACTGATGAAAAACCTTTCAAATACTGGTACAGTAAGTGCATATTTTACCTGTGCCTTGGTCGAGGTCCTCTCCAGGTGCCGTCCAGCTGAGAATCACAGTGTCCTCCTGGATCTCAGCACTCAGATCTGTGATTCTGTTGGGAGGGAAGTTTGGTGGAGTTGTGCCCGAAAGTTTCACCTCAAAACTCTCTCCGGTGGCTGTTCTGGTGAAGTTTCCCACCTCAAGAGGTTCCTCAGAAACTGGAGGCTTTGGAGGGTTCAGCTGCACTACACCTGAAATTAGACGAACCAGTATATAATACTGTACATCCATGTGTATTTAAATTAATTATTAAATTAAATAATATAACTTGTACTGGAAAGCAGTTAACTGAATGATCAAAATATCAAATAGTGATCAATGATACTTAATTAGGGCTGAGCAAGTTAACGCGTCATTATCAGGTTAACATATTTTCTGATTAATGCACACGAATATTTTATTTTTACGTTTTTTTTATTATTAAAGTCCGTTGCTCACTGGCTCTGAATACACATACAGACAAATCATGGGTCACAGGAGGGGATGTCCCAATCAAATTATTTAGGCTTAGCATCAACAAACCACTGTCCACTGTTTTTTAACAGAAAAATAACAGGGACTGCTAAACGGAGCTTTAGGGGTTAACCATGCTCTGGAACGGTTAAGACTGTCTAGTGTGAGCACACCCTATTTATTCTCCCACATTCTGCACACACAAATCTCTACACGGCCATCATGTGTTGTCCCGTGCCATACTCTTCTGTGATGGTCTTGCGATCTTGCAAGTCTCTAATAGGAAGATGCCTGTTATAATGTTATTATTGAGGCTCTGGACTTTGATCATAACTTGTTTTTATATATAGAACTATATTTGTTTTATATTTAATTTAATTACATTAATGTTATACGTTGAAATTTAGGCTACAATAAATATTTAAACTGCTACTATGTCAAATGAATTATTGTAATAACTGTAAAAAGCACCTTAATTGTTTATAGTGTTTGCGTTATTACATTTTTGTTCATATAGCAGTATGCCTACAATTAAATGAAAAAAGTGCACACTACACTACTTTTGAATGCATTATTAGTTTTGTGCATAACAAAGTGATTCATTGCGATTAATCACAGACAATAATGCGATTAATCATGATTAAAAATGTAATCGTTGCCCAGCACTATATTTAATATGAAAATAAACGTAATTCACTTATGTTAGATTTGTTTGATGTCATTGATATTATTCCAAAATATTGATCTCAGGGTTTACCGTTTACCACATATCCAGGTACGTATGGGGCACTGCTCTTTTTGGTGGAAGCAAATCTGGTTTGTCCACCTTGATTCTTCACTCTTACTTTCAAGCTGCTTCTCCCATTTACAATCTTTGTGAAATATCTGGAATAGATTCCATCACCCTGAAAAGCATCAGCTCCTGTAAAAGATGTATCTCTGATTTATGTGGGCACAATCTGAAGATGTACCTTACTGTTTGTTTATTTATATTTTAAGTTGAGTGCACACTTATGGGTAATTTACCTGCTCCATTGTCCAGGAGTTGTAATGTATGCACGGACCCAGTTTCTGACTCAAGTGTAGCCCACACTTCAGCATTTATTACAGGCCTGTAATTCTGACTAACCTCAGTAAACACTGTCATGGGTTTAGAGCCGTCATTGAACTGCTGGTTCATATGGGTTTTTACAATAATAGGAGGAACATCAGCACGTGCCGCTTGACTCGTTACTGTTATAGTGAAAGCCTGATTTGAGGAGGTTTGGACAGTGTACTTCCAGTCCCCAGGCTACCAAAGACAAGAAAGTAAAAGCAGATCAGTTAGGGTTTGCTGTAAATGTAGTCATCAGTGAAACACTCCTCCTCAGTCTTAGTAGAATTATCCTTTGAAGGTATTTTGATAATGTCTATCTAAAACTCTTAGCCCAGATGACTTTATTGAGTTATGACTACACGTTTACATGTTTATGGTCTGACCTACAGTGTAAAAGTAACAAATAAATTGTGATAAAGGTTGTCTCACCTCTGCAGTTCCTGGAACGTTTAAAGTGACTGCTTTCAGCAATTCATCATGACTCATATTTGTCTGAGTGTAGATTGAGCCACTTGGTGATTGTATGTAAACACTAGGAAAACTTTTTTCATAGATTATTACAAATCTGGTTTTGTTCCCAACAGTCTGATCCACTGATACTGTCCCATTGAACCAACCAGATGTCCTTGCTCCAACACTCTCGAGCTAAGAAAGTGATAAAAATGTATATGATTATAATACTCCTAACATTAATGACACACTCAGGGTAATAAATGTATCATGGGCAATGAGTAAAACCTTGACAAACCTGAACTGGTTCTTTTGTGTAATCTCCCGTTGATAATGTTAGTGAGGCAAACGCATCCATTAACTGGTTGGAGGTCAATTCATCACTGGCATAAATGAATTTTCCTCCTGGAAACATTTTTCCATTGAAAAATCAACTTGTGCTTATTTAATATACTCTGGGACAGATACAGTAAATAATTAATGCTGATAAAACTTACCAGTTTTGTTCGCCATTTCTGTAAGTGCATTAGCTGCACTGTTACTAAAAGCAAGTGTGTGTATAATGGCACCACTTTGTATTGCAGATGGAGCACAATCATCAATGTCGTCTGTTGCCTGACCATCTGTCAGAAAAATTATTTCATCTCCTAATACATCCCCATTGTCCTTTTGAAGTACCTGAAGAAAAATGATCACTGAAATAGAACTATGTACACTTCATACGTCACAAACATAAAACATAAAACAATGCATAATAGTACACTTAATATGGCACCTGTAAGCCTTGCCTAAGGCCCAAACACATGTTTGTTGATCCACTTGCTACTGTTGGCAAAAGTTTGATAAGATTCTCTCTTGTGGTGTCGCTGTCAATAGTAGTCAAAGGGCTCAGTGTTGAAGCAGCAGTACTAAAGGTTACAATTCCAACACTGGCTTGATCCTCAATGTAGATCCGTAGGAATTGTGTGGCAGCCTGTCGCTGTTGAAGAATTCTTGAGCCCTAGAAAATGGATGTAATAGATGAAAATGGATTGGAAAAAAACATACATTTCTTTCAAAATTATTTATCAAATTTATTTTAAAGCATTGGTAACATGAAAAGGTTGTCATGGTAGCTTCTTTGTTTTCAGATGAAGGTAATGTCTGTTATTACTTGCATGCTTCCTGAGACATCAAGGATGAGACAAACGACCCGCTGTGCTCTCTGCACAACTTTGAAAGATGGTGGCGGTGGAGGGGACTGCAGTGGTTTCAGGGAACGAAGTGCGTCTTTATCCACAGAATCCTCAAAAATTACAGTCCATGTCGCTTTGTTGCCACATTTTTTATTTTGCAGGTTTGGGGCTTCATAATTGTGCTCATTTTCACGACAAAATGCAGTCACCTGAACCAGCAACATGAATAAATTATGCAGATTATGCAGTGTTACAGTTTATAGTTTCACTATTTGCTGACACTTGTTCTCTTTTAAGGCCTGTGGTGATTATTAAGTGCTCATCTTTCAGTTAATATGTAGTGATGCTTGTGACCATCAATCTGCCACTTGTTTACAGTGTATGAAGAAAAAGTTATTTTAGTATAATATAGTTATTTTCAGACCATTACATGTGGACATCCTCATGGCTGAATGAGGGCTGGCCCTGAATGACCCCTCTGACCCAGCCCATAAACTTGCATGACTAAAACTATGACTAAAACTCATGTTGTCAACTTAGTTTGATTAAATTAGCTTCTACTAAAAGTAGAAATGTTCATGTGTGAATAAATGTACAGCCAATACTTACAGGATCCAGACTTGGTAAGAACATTATGGAGCTGCCTGTGATTTGATTTCTGTCTGGAAAAAACATACACCTATCGTCAGGTAGTGCAGTTTGTGGATCGATACGGCACGACTGAAGAGATCCTCCCGCAGTAACCTCATAAAACAGACCTTCAATATCTTTGCTACACCTAAATATAAGCAGGAAACCAGTGGTTGAGATCAATTCCAAGGAGAATTTAAACATATGCTATCTTTTTGTTGAAGGTTTATAACCTTGTAGCTTCAATATGACCATTAGAGTGGTAGAATGGCTGTTCTTCACTGTTTTCATCATACACGCCCCATCTCAAATGAGCCCATTCATGCACAAAGACCCTTCCTGAAAATAAACAACAAATAATACAAACTAATAAAATAACTAACTTTAAAATAAACACTCTACTGCATGAATAAACATTTTCAACATCTTACAAAAGTTGAAGGAACATAAACAGTTTACCTCTTGAACCATAAAGCTGAATAAAAGTGTCATTCAGCAGGTATTTTGGGGTAAAATGAATGTAATCCCCCTCCTCTCCACATTCTCCATACTGTTTAGTGTAGGGTTCAACGTTGTTTGCAGAATTATCATTATCAATTTTTATTTGTGCCTGCATTTGACATAGAAACGGTCTGAGAAACATTCTATTGAAGTGAAGTAATATATTTATGAACATTTATATTTGACATGTAAGATAAAATGCCATGATTCTCTGTACCTTTTCAAAGGACTCTGTTCTTGCTTTGATAAAATCCTTACTATTCCACTGAGGTGGGACTAGTATTGTAGCTTCTTTAAAATAGACCATTTCATCCAATGCGTCATAAAGATAATACGATCCTTCAGTGACCATTTCCTGTGAGAATGAAAGTAAATAGGTTTATACAAAATATTTATAATTAAATTAGTTAATTAACAAATATTATCAAAGGAATTATATATATTGCTTTCAGTATTAGGTGTGACCCCCTTTTGCAGCAATAACTGCAGCTAAACGTTTCTTGTAACTCTCTCTCTCTCTATCGCTCTCTCTTTTTTCACAGAAGCCTCTAAAACCATTAAAGTACATAAAGTTGGTTAGACAAAAAAAGGACATATTCACCTTGATTTTATCAATGAGCATGTCATCCTGTGGTACTCTTGAACTGATTGCGATTATAATGTCAACATAACCATTTCCCTCTAGTTTGATTCCAGAGGATGGGGACAACAGGAACATCCATAATAAGACATACACCGATCTTGAATCCATCACTGTGGAGTTTAGATGAGCAGCAACTCCCAAACTTAGTTTTGAACAATGTCAAGTAAAAAATTAACTTCAAACAATAAGGTCATAGATAAGAAGGATCACTTACTGGCATGCACTGATAGTATAAATCAAATTTCTTTCAAGAAATCAGTCATCACAGTGTTATAGGGCAGCATGTTTACTGCACTGTTCCTGCTTCACATTACATTTATTTATTCATTTCTATGCTGTCCTCTCTGTTGATATTGCATAGTGCTTAATTTATAGAAGTTTTTGTCTGTATGGTTAACATTTGTTTCGTGAGTGTGTTTTGTAAGAAATCAACTTTGGCAAGGAACCGCATCCCCACTATAAATGCCTTGCCATAACTAGCCAAACTCAGTTACATTTATTTAATTTACATTTATTACACTTTTATCCAGACTTACCATTGCTATATATGTCAGAGGTCGCACGCCTCTGGAGCAACTAGAGGTTGAGTGTCTTGCTCAGGGAGACATTGGTGCCTCATAGAGGATTCGAACCCAGGTCTCCCGCACCACAGACGTGTGTCTTATCCACTGGGCTAACACCACCCCAACATTTAATATAGGTTACATTTGTCGTCAGACCTTAAATGGTGCAAAATTAATTTAATGTTTTAACAATGATTATTTTAAATGAAAATAAAATGTATGTCATGACTGTCAGTTATTTGTGAACTAAATCTGCTGTAAAATGGTATTGTAACCGTACAGACTTCATTAAAGAATTTGCTGATCTTCTATCTGAGTTAGTGCTAGCTGCAGATAAATTCCTTATTGTTGGTGATTTTAATAGCCATGATGATAATGATAAAAATGCACTGGGATCAGCATTTAGAAATTATTAGCTCTATTGGGGTTATAGGAAAATTGTCAAGTCCTACTCATTGTCAAAATCATACTCTAGATTTAATACAGTCACATATATTGATGTTAAGAGTGTTGAAATTCTTCAGCAAACGATGACATCTCAGATCATTATCTATTCTTGTGGTAACTCCAAATAGCAAAAACTGTCAATTCTACTCCTTGTAACAAGTATGGTAGAACCATCACTTCTACCATAAAAAAAAACAGCTTTGTAAGTTATCTTCCTGATTTATTTCAATTCCTCAGCATATCCAATATCTCAGAAAAACTTAATGATGTAACAGAAACTATGGACTGTCTTTTTTTCCAGCATTTCAGAAACAGTTGCTCATTTAGGCTTAAGGGAGATTAATGAAAACAGTTTGACACCGTGGTATAATGAGCACACTCACATCCTAAAGAGAGCATCCAGGAAAATGGAGACCAGTCCCTCATGTATTTTCTGCCCTATTTATAGTGCCCCTTACCCTTTTGTGTTTGCTGGTTCATGTTAATTCTTACCCATTCTGTCACCCTTATCTCTGTCTGTGGATATGGCTGAGTTTTTGTCCATGTCTCCCTGCCTGGTTGGTCTTGTGCCCTTGTTTTGGCTGGTCCTGTGTAGTTCCCTATTCTCGTCTAGCTGCTTGTTTTAGTAATTTGTTTGTTTTTGCCCTTTTGCTTCTATTTGTAAAATTTATTTAGTTTTTCTAGTCCTGATTCTTGGTTTTGTTTGATTATTCTCCAAGTTGGTTAAATTGATAATAATTCCTTACTTATTTTATTACTTTACTCTTAATTCATTAATTGGTCATATTTTTCCTTGTCTTGGGGTTAATTTGTGTTTTTGTGGAGCTTTGGCCTGCAAAAAGGACAAAGTTGCCGAAGTATTCTGCCAGTTGTTTTCTGAAGCTGTCTCAGTGGCCTTCCCTAGCTGTGGCTGTTTACCGTGTTCCAGTTGTGGTATCTCATGTGCACTTCACTACCCTCTTGTATCAGTCTGTCTTGTCAATAAAACCTTGTTATCTCACACTGAAATTGGGTCCTCCTTCCTAGATCCCTGATACCAATTAGTTAATACATCTTCCTTTCAATGGTAATGGTTAAAAGTAGTCACTTAATTGTTAATTAATAATTGTCTATTAGTTCTAAAGTAATTCCTCTTTAGTCATGCATTAACTAAGAAACAATATTCTAAATGTTACCACTACATTTCTTCAAATCTTTTCTGAAAAAGGAAACAAATTAATTAAAATCTTGGATGGCCTATTCCTATTTACAGTCTTCCTGTTGCCAAATCACAGGTGGTGTTACATTTGAGGTGTGTAAATAGTTTAAATGGTATCTGTGCTATTGAGTCGAAGATAATGCTTGAAATTAAGTGTCCCCGACTAAGCAAGCCAGCGGCGACAAGTGGCAAGGAACCAAAACTCCATCAGTGACAGAATGGAGAAAAAACCTTGGGAGAAACACTGACAAACAGTTATAATCCAATGGCCAGGAAATGCAGCAACCAATCAAAAACAAACAAAAAAAAAAAGGTAAAAAAAAAAAACAAAAAAAAAAAAACTTAAGAACATGTCATGAAAACATAGAAACTAGAGAAAGGTTACAGACTAACAATATTCATCAAAGTGAGTATATGTGTGTGCATCCTGATTGGAAACAGATGGAGTCTGATAATGAGTTCCTATGCTGGGGTTATGGGAAATTGAGTCTGGGTTAGAGTAGCAAGAGTGAGGGGTAGAGATCCAAGAGCAAGAGATCATGACAGGGCAGAGCTACGGACCAACAGAGTGGAGTCAAAGACCACCACCGTGAGCAGACGGGGTTGAAAACCCCCACAGAGGAGTGGATGACCAGGGTGAAGTCCAAACAGTAGCCATTGAGGCCGATGGTGGAGTCGTTGGAGGGTGGAAGAATGGCAGTTTCCACCAGGGGTCTGAATAATAAAGATAGAGCTGATGGAAGAAGAGCCCATGGCATAAACGGAGAGCCAAGGAGCCAAATCGACAATGTGGATCCAGAGGACGATGGCAGAGCTGATGGCTCAGGCAACTGAGGAACAGGAAAGGATCAAAAAGACCTGGGTGGAGCCAGAGTGACAAAGTACCATGGTGTAGCCGAGGGGAGCGAGGAGACCAACCGAGCCAAAGGTATGAAGGGACGAGGTGAAGCCAAAGGAGTATAGTTCCAAAGCATAGACAGGTGAATGACCGACCAAGGTGGAGTCATAGGGACAAGTGAGCCCAGCAGAACTGGTGGAGATGAAAGAACCAGGAGCCAAGGTGGAGCCGGGTTGAAGGGCCAAGGTGGAGTCCTGGTCTTGGAGGCTGGAGGCAGAGACCGTGGAGCCTCCAACAATGATTTAGCTGGAGACTGCAAATCCACACATCTACCTCACACAAAGGATGAACTAGGGACAGACAGGAAGCAGCGAAAGTGATGTAGAGGAAGAGAAGTAGCTGAGGAGAAGAGGTGGGATGGAATTCAGGACAGGCGGAAAGTTCATAAATGTCCTCCTTGGCCATAACAGGACAGACAGAGACTTCATGAGTGGCTTGCTTGGACGTTGCTGGACAAAAACATAAACATAAACAATCTCCTGACTGTGGTAGGGTAGACAGGTGGTTCATGAGTGGGAATCACTGCCTTGAGAGGAGCCAAATCAGATTTATCCCAATATGATTTATGCGACTTTGCTTGTCTGAAAGCACTCACAAAGCTGCTGGATCTGAGTATTGCTGAATATACTATTACACAGGAGGCATGAACGGAATTGGAGATTCATCTGCAGGCTTTACAGGGAAGACAAAAGAATAATCCAATAAACAGGTAATGGCCAGGGCAGGCAGCAAACAATCAAAAACGAGGTAAACAGTTCAAGGTCAAAAACACAAAGGCAGGGCAAACCAAGGAAACACAGGAACTAGGGAAAGTTTACAGGCTAAGAATATTCAGCAAAGTGAGTGTTTGTGAGTGCATCTTTTATAGTCCTCCTGATTGGAACAGGTGTATTCCAACAATGAGTTGGTGATAAAGTCACTGACCAAATTCTTCAGTTCCTTCTTTCGTGCCCTTGACAGCTTGGGGTGGACATCCAGGTTAGGGTTAGGCTGGTTTTGGGTGAAGACAGCAAGGTTCTCGGGGTGCACCATCCACTTTTTAAAGATTTTTGTGTGGTAGATCTGCTCCACCCTCCTTCATCCTGGCTTTCTGACTTAGTACGTGACTGACTCCACATGTTCAGTGGTAGTGTAGAGACTCTGCCAGGTGGCAAGGAACTTGGATGTGGTGGTAGGGACCAGGATCATGACCATGACATGATACGCAGGCTGGAATCCCTCGCTTAGGAAGGCTGGTCATACTCTGTTTTGAACAAGTAAAAAATGTAAATGTAAAAGTAAAAATTAACTTCAAATATTAAAGCCAAAGATAACAAGGATAATTTACTGGCATGCACTGATAGTATCAATCAAATTTCTATTAGGCAAGAATCAGTAAAAAACATGTCATCACAGTGTTATAGGGCAGCATGTTTGCACTATTCCTGTTTTGCATTACATTTATTTATTCATTTCTATGCTGTCCTCTCTGTTGATATTGCATAATACATTTTTATTGATGTTTTTATCTGTATGGTAAACATGAGCGTGTTTTGTAAGAAATCAATTTCAGCAAGGAACCGCATCCCCACTATAAATGCATTGTCATAACTAGCCAACTCATTTAAAAAAAGTTCATGATTTTATTAGTACAGAATGTGTATCTGTTTCCCTCATTATATATCATATTACCATTGAGTAAATTATTCCTGTATGTAAACCAATGAACGAGACAAAGACAAAAAACAGGGAACCCATTAGTAACTAATAAAGTATAATTCTGCAGGAATTACTGAGAGCCTGAAACGCTATTCCAAAGTGAAACTTTAGTGTACCCATTAGCACAAACATTTAAGAAGCAAAAGTTAAACATTTAAATAAAGCAAGCTTCATGGGACACGCCATTCACTTTTTAAGGATGTTTACGTGGTAGATCTGCTCCGACCTCCTTCATCCTGGCTTTCTGACTAAGCAAGTGACCGGCTCCACATGTTCAGTGATAATGTAGAGACCCTGCCATGTGGCAAGGAACTTGGAATGTGGTGATGGGGGCAGGCTGAAATTCCCTTGCTTGGGCAGGCCAGTCGTAGCTACTCCATTTTGAATAATGTCAAGTTAAAAATTAACTTCAAATAATAAGGTCATAGATAAGAAGGATCATTTACTGGCATGCACTGATAGTATCAATCAAATTTGTTTCTGGAAATAATCAGGAAAAAAACATGTCATCACAGTGTTATAAGGCAGCATGTTTACTGCACTATTCCTGTTTTGCTTTACATTTATTTATTCATTTCTATGCTGTCCTTTCTGTTGATATTGCATAATGCATAATTCTATAGATGTTTTTGTCTGTAGAGTAAACATTTCTTTTTTGAGGTTGTTTTGGAAGAAATCAACTTCAGCAAAGGACCGCATCCCCACTATAAATGCCTTGACATTACTAGCCACCTCATCTAATATAACATTATTAGGCCAGTTATTATTATTTCTAAATGCAATAAAATGCAAAAAAAAAAAAAAACATGATGTTTCCTCTATATAGCCAAGGTACCACAAGCTCTATAATTATAGCTGATATCCTGCACAGCCCAGAGTTTAAACTGATAAGTGTGTGCTGTCATATTATTAGAAGAAAAAAAACAGTGCAAATCACTATTGAATTCCCACCAAACTATTTTTTCAAGCAGTATTTGCACTGTAAACCTTTTTTATTTATATAAAGTGTGGATGAACTTAAACTGTATGGCTATACTGTGGTTCCTGTAGGCTTTGCGTGCGTTCGCGGGGTCGGGGGGCCTCTATGTCCATTTTGCTTGAGGCTCCCAAATTCCTTCAAACGGCTAAGGAGTTTGTCTGTTTCTTTTACTGATTATTTCCGGGTTAAATCATGATTTAAACAGATACAGCACATTCATATGCAATCGCTTTAGCAATAATGCATTCAAACAAATGTAATCTTACAGTGCTACTACATTATCAGTAGGCTATCTGATTTTGAAATCTTGAAAAAATTCATCGATCTGTTTAGATAAAATAACTGACAAAAATGTACTGTTATAATAACTGTTATTTTAAAATTTGCACAGCAGAAAGCAGCAATTAAAGATTTAATGCATACAATGTTATTAGTTTGGCATGTGATAGGGAAAAAAGTTTACACACAATAGCCTAAGCCACTTTGAAACTCTCCTGTTATTTTTATTTTAATTTATTTATCAATTTTTTTTTTATAGGCTACGTTATGAACATAACATTTCAAACATACTGAAATACTTTATCCATGGAGTGAAGGCGAGTGGTGTTTCTGGTATCAGTGCGCGTGGAGCTGATGCTCTGAGCGCGGAGGGGAAGTTGTTTCCGCTCACCGACTCTGCTGCGAGTGAGAGAGATGTTTCACCCGACGAAATGAAGATGACCGTAGCAGCACAAGCACAGTATATTCGCCAAAAGCAACCGGCTGCACCAATGGTCGTTGCTCGGCTCGCCAAGCTTTACTTGTAGATTGCATGGCAGTAAATAATACAATGATATGACTATGCAGGCAATACAGATATTTAATAAAAACATTAAAAACAAGCAGTGCTGTAACATAACCCATTAAAAAACGCATGCCAGGTCTACACCAGACACAAGTGGCGTGATCCGACAAAATACGACAGAACCCAGTGATGGATACACTGGACACGATCCCCATCAGTTAACTGATGCCTTGTTCTGTTTATGATAAAATGTTCTGGCTCTGCGTTCAGATGATTTGACACTATAGTGAGATGTCATCAAGTTTAGACACACTTTGAGTGCAGTGGGGCACGGATGACAACTCTCAAGTCCGATGTAGACATAGACAGTGACTGCTCTATTTACAAAGAAGTTATATTAGAAAAAAAACAAAAAAAAAACTAAACAGCGGCATAACGAGATGGAAATATAGATTAGAAACTATATTTAAACTTGCTCTGTCCTCCGTCCATGACACTGACTCACTGCGGACCTGTCAGTTTAAATCTGAACAGCTCTTAACGCCGAGTGGATGGTTAGATGCATGATGGTATTTTATTTAGGGTCATATGCTATCGCCAAGCACTAAAAGCAAGTAAAGAAGGCTCCCTTTAATATCACTTAAGTTGAGATGGACACTTAATACAATACATTATTAACAGAAACATGAAATATTGTACACACATCTAAAAACTTTTTTTTTTTTGCTGTGGGACAAAGTGAGACTAGCCTCCAATCAAATGCCATGTATGCAGATATTATGTTTATATAATTGGATCAATGCAAATAACACAATTGATGTTTTGGAACTTTTGATATTTATTGCCCCTCAACAGGCCACTACTGGGCAAAATTAAATTAAGCAATATACCAAAAAGAAATAACAAATATATACACTCTTTGTAGTGCAAACAAAACAAACAAAAAAAAAAAATTACTGAAAAAATACTTTATTTCAAGTAGAACAGTGTAACAATATTAGGTGCTTTCAATGTAACTGGAAAGTGCAATGTATAGCAAAACGAAGGATATAAACAGGTAGGTAATACATAAAAAATAAAAAAATACATCTCCATAAAATAAATCTCGTACTCTGGACATTGACAATCTTACTTCAAAAGGCTGCAGCCAGCCAACAAATAAATTATGCTCTTTAAGCAATGTACCAAAAATGTATTAAAAAAATTAATAAATACACTCTTTTTAGTGCAAAACTGCAAATGTAAAAAGATGCAACACAACTTTAGACATACTGTATCCAACTTTAGCTCCTGAACATTCATTCATTCATCTATACATCCATGCATTCATTATTCTATCCATTCATCTATCCATCCATCATTCTATCCTCCCCATCCATCATTCTATTCTCTCCATCCATCCATCCATCCATCCATCCATCCATCATTCTATTCTCCCTATTCGCCCAAGCTACCCTATCTAGCTATCCATACACCCATTCTTGTCATTGAACCAGTGGTTGTATCTCAAAACCAAAAGCTTCTCAAACTTCTGGTCAGAGAATCAAGACTAGCTTCCCCAGGCTAAAACGTCTCTCTACTGGGGCACTGGATGGAGTGGCTGCGTTATAACGGAGTGCAATTTTCTTTATCAGTGCAAAACCATTAAGAGAGTCTATCCCTTGTTCTCCTGATTTTAAATAGTCTGCCACTTGACATTCAGCAGTAGCAGAGGTGTCCTACTCATCCTCAAAGGAAAAGAACTCATCCTCTATGGCAGAGTCTGTGCTGAGGTGGCGTGTTGGTGGGTTGGTACCTGCTTGCTGGTCTTCCTGGACAATTTTCCGACACTCTTCCAGCAGACTTGCCTTGGCCTTGTCCTTCCTGTCCTGTGTCTACAGCCAACGCAATTTGAACTTGGGCAAAGTCACAGCAGCCAAGACAGCACACTCGCTCTCCAGCACCTCTGCAAATCTTGTCTTGATTGCCTGAAATGATACATAAGAATGCAACTATATATTATATTATTATAATAATATTATATTATCTGAGAGAGAGAGAGAGAGAGAGAGAGAGATCATTATAGACCATTATGAACATATTTATTGATGTTTAATTTTACATTAGCCTATATTTCCCTATATGCCTATTCATTACTTTACAACAAGGCTTTAAAGGTCCATCATCTGTAATCATAATGTATCATAACTGAACTAACTAAAGGCTAGGATAGAATAGAATAGAGTTTCTTTTCCCATTAATTTATTGGGTAATGTGTTGAAGATCTAAAATAAATTAAAGTTCTTGCTGTGACAATTGCCTCTGGAAGGTCAGTTAGGATGTGCAGGCCACTCTTCAGTTGCAGGGTCTTGAATATCAATGTCTCCAACGTGGGTAGGAGTGTGCCATGGAAACATTGATCTTCTCCCTGAAGAATGTCTAAAGCAACTGTAAGTGGCTTCATGACCATACAGTATTCCCTAATGAACTGGTGTTCTCGTTCTGTGATGGCTGTCAATCCAAACTTGGATGAGATGGTGTTCAGCTCAACTATAGGAATCCCAGATATACGAGCCAGGGCATCATAAAATGAGTTCCATCTTGTGGTGCATGGGACTAACGGCTTCTTAGAAATGTCATCATGCACAGTCTCTGCAGCCACCGTTGACCTACTAGCCTTATTCCACAACCCTGTGCATTTTGTGATGGCACTTCTGTAAACAGGTTTTGTTCCCGGGTGTTGACAGTAACCACTTGTCAATATCAGTGCATGATACCAGGTTTAGGGTGTGTGACACACATCTCTGATGTGGCGGCAACGTGATCACAGTATCATCTTCATCACCACCATCATCATCATCAAAAACAACACGGGTCTGCAAGGCCTCACTGATGTCAGTAAATGTCACCTCATCATCCTCATCATCATCCTCATCATCCCGCTCCATCTGATAAATTTTGAAAGCCTTTACAAAATTTGAGCCATTATCTGTGACTGTTGTGGTGACTTCGAATGATATCCCATATTAGGAGTAGATATGATCAAGCTCCGTTGCAATTTTGTCGTATGTATGGCGTCCCTTGAACCTCCTGCATGCCAGGGCTGCCTTACCTCGCTCCATGCTTTGCGGATTTATCCAATGCGCTGTTATGCCTAGATAGCTCTTGTTACATGCAGTCCATATGTCTGCTGTGGTAGACACATATTCTAATTTCTCAAACGTTTGTTTGAGCTCCACATTCATTTGAGAATATTGGGCGTCTTTATAGTTTTAAAACGTCTTTTTGACTGGTATTTTGGCAACTAGTGCCCTGAATGAGTCCGACTCAACTGTAGATAATGGCAGCATATCCTCCACTACATACCCGGCTACCAGTTTGTTCAGTTCGGTCTGAGACAAAATGTTTGGTGGGGCCTTAAAATCAAACTTCTGTTGCTTAGGTTTTGTGGCACTGTATCCTTCTCCTTCGGTGGCCATGGCCACTAATTTCGTGGAAGCATGCAACGTTGAAAGATGTTTGAGTAAGTTTCAATTACTTGACACTGACGTGGATAGGCACTTTTGCCCAGGGCATAATGTGCATTTCACGATTACATTCGTTCCTTTAATTTCTTGAAGGAAAAAGTAATGTCTATACTTCCATTTAGAGAAGGCTACTTTTGGATTATTTGGGCTCGTCGCCATACTTGTCTCTCTTTGACTGATTGGCTTGTGTTCCTAGTGTGTCCTGTCCTGTCCGACTATGCGTTATGATGGGTCGTTCGCAATTCATGAGCGTTAGTGATGATGGATCGACTCGTTCGCGAATGAGCTTTTGATGAGTCCTTCGCGATTTGCGATTGGCTTACAATGAAATTTTACTCTATCTCAGCCAATCTTCAGCATTTATGGGCTTGTCTCGTGCTCTGCCCACTAACCTAGGAAGAACAGTAAAAAAAAGTATTTGCCTCTCGCTCAGAGATCTAGTTGGTCTGATGAAAAAAAAAACAGCTTCATCATTTATAGTAACGCGCCGCCTTTTTTGGCAGCAACGGTAACGGCGTTATTAAGATGAGAAGAGTAATCAATTAGATTACTCGTTACTGGAAAAAGTAATGCCGTTAGTAACCGTAAATGCCGTAGTAAATGCCGTTATTCCCATCACTGATAAAGAGATGCTACCTAGCATTCGGGAGATCTTCTCACAGAGAATATCTCGGCTTTGTTTCTCTCTGAAATAAAGTTTATCTTCCGGAAATAAAACCCAGAGACTGTGTGATTCATCTGATCCATGGCAGACGAAAATACACTAAATTTGGTGCCCGAACAGGGACTGGAAAGGAGCAGCAGAGTGGACAATCGCTTTTGAGCTGACTGATGAGTAACACAAAGTGGTGGCCACCATAGAATAAGGTAAGCGTTTTTGCTTATATAATTAGTGTGTGTTGTTGACCGGTCAGTTCTGAGCGGTAAGGTCACTTAAAATCTGCTCTTCCAAATTTAGAACTAAAGAAATAAATAAAAATGGGGGGTTTTGTTTCCAGAAGAAAAACTGCATGCACATATTTGGTTTACTGAAAGGTCATTGATAGGTGGCCTAATTTTAATTTGGATAGTGTAAGCAGAAATACATTGCATGCAATGGTCTGTGTCCATTGTAGACTGGGCCTAAAAGGGACAGCAATACAACAGCAATGAACCAGATGTAGTATAGAAAGCGCGGAAAAGTCTTTTGGCTACCGCACTGTATATGTAGTAAGATACAGAGGTCTGAAACGGGAAGGCAGAAATCCTGCAGGTACTGCTTTTTTAATGTGTTGAAAAAGTGCATCAAGAGCGAGTAGAGCTGACAGTTCACTCAGAAGGAGTGTAGAGTACTCGGTATTTATGTATGTTTTAATGTAAGTGTCTGTGTGACTGGCTGTGTTTGTGTGAGAAAATAGACTCAATATATGGTGGAGCAAGAGGTGCTCTCCGCTCCTGGACCATCACTCGGGTGTGATTAGGTTACAGAGACGGGCGTGGCTGGTGTTAAGAAATGATGAGTGCTGCAGCCCCAAAACAATAAAGTGAATTATATAAATGTTGTTTTAGAGAAAAAAATAAAATAAAAAATGTTCCAAGAAATGGAGTGTGCAGAATATAAAAATAATAATATATTAATTAAAATAAGATATGCATTTATTATTTAATAACTTGTCTTAATAGATAAATTTAAAAGATGCACGTGCATAAAACTTTTTATCTAATATGTGAAGACATCTAAAATTTGTATCTTGTTATCCCTTGGACACAGTATGAAAATTAATCCATTACAGAGTTTCAGAGATTGGGCTTGAGTTAAAAAATAAAAAAATAAAAAAATAAATAACTTGTGCAGTGCAATGCGGAATGAGAGCAAGATTGGGTGACCAAGTTAATAGACGTTTTGATTCAAAAGCCATAGGCATTTTACAATAGGAAGTGAACTAGTTGCTTAAATATTTAAATTAAATTATTTTATTTACAATAATAGGAATTATTTTATGTTGGTTAGGAATAATTAATTCACTAATACCAGATTATTCTGAATCATGTATGCAAATTTAGAAGAAAAAATATGATTGAAGTCTTTATTTTACCATATGCATGTCATGCTGTTATAAAAGGAAGGTTTATTTTGTTTTATTGCAGTATACTTAGATAATAAAGGTAGCTGATTTCTGCGTTTTGCAAAGAAAAAAAAATGCTTGCTATTTTCCTGCAATTAAGAACGTGCTTTACTAACATAGAATAAGAGAACTGCTGTTTTCAACCAGATAATTTTGTTTTTACTAAGGGACTACTGAAATGTCATGCTGTCTAGTTTCTATTTCCCTGGGTGTCCACTAGTGGGCTCACTTCCCCTTAGGCACTTCACCGTAGGCACTAGAATTCCTCTAGTCTGGTCCTGTCTTCACAGTAATTGCACTCCTGTTAATTGCACCAGGTGCAGGCACTCTAGTGTCATTAGTCTCCCTATATATTTCAGTCTTTTCCTGTTGTTTGTATGGAGTCCGTACCCTTCGTGTATGCAGCATTCTCGTCATCCGAGATTCCCCTTCGTCTTTTCGTATTCCGAGTTTCTCCTTATCTTCTCGTCCTCCGAGTTCCCTTTACTGTTCCCTCCTTGTTTATTTGTTCGTTTATTTTTGGACTGTCTGTTTGGTTTTGACCCTGGCTGGTATTTTGACAACGATTTTTTACCCTTTGTGTGAATAAATACCTGCAATTGGATCTTGCTATCTCCCTGTGTCACTCTGGGTACACGATCATCACACAAGGACTCCATCCAAAAGAGATCCAGCGGTATGTCTATTTATATTTCCTCCCCAGTCACCGAGCGGGTGAGGAATGGTTTTGAGGGTACCCGCCTGGTCGTGTTCCATGGAACCTGGGGAGGTCGCACAGGAGTGAGTGGTCGAGAGGAGGTCCAGCATCGCTCTTCACTGTGGCCCCCCGTCAACCCTGGGTTCCGATAGGAACCGCCGTCTCCCCATTGTGGACAGAGAGGGAAGAGGAGGCGCAAGTCTGCCGAGCCAGCGCCGCTGCACAAGATGGCCGCCAGCTCAGCGCTCCGAGGCAAGATGGCTGCCAGCCCACTGCCACAGAACAAAATGGTCGCCGGCCCAGCACCACTGCCCAGGATGGCCGCAGGTCCAGCGACACTGCACAAGATGGCCGTCAACCAAGTGCTACGAGGCAAGATGGATGCCAGCACAGCGCCACATCCAGAGTCGAGTCACGTTCCAGTTGATCCCCCTGAATCAAGTCAGATTCCTGTTGACCTTCCAGAGTCGAGTCAGGTGTCCGTTGACTTTCCAGAGTTGAGTCAGGTTCCGGTTGACCCTCCAGAGTCGAGTCAGGTGCTCGTGGACCCTCCAGAGTCAGGGTTAGTCACCGTTGACCTTCCAGAGACAGGATTAGTCACCTTTGACCTTCCAGAATCAGGGCTAGTCACCGTTGACCTTCCAGAGTCAGGACTAGTTACCATTGACCTTACAGAGTCAGGGCTGGTTACCATGGACTTTCCAGAGTCAAGGCTAGTCACCGTTGACCTTTTAGAGACAAGTCACTGGTGATCTTCATGAACAAATGCAAGTCACCAATATTCTTCATGAGCAGAGTATATATATATATATATATATATATATATATATATATATATATATATATATATATATATATATATATATATGTGTGTGTATATATGTGTGTGTGTGTGAGTATGTGTGTGTATATATATATATATATATATATATATATATATATATATATGTGTGTGTGTGTGTGTGTGTGTGTGTGTGTGTGTGTGCGTGTCTGTATATATATATATATATATATATATATATATATATGTATGTGTGTGTGTATATATATATATATAGGTATATGTATATATGTGTGTGTATATATATATATATATATATATATATATATATATATATATATATATATATGTGGTGGGTCGTTATCGGCGTTAACATGCTATGTTAAAAGGATAAAATATTGTCTTGCTGACTGTTAAAATAAATAAAATGGGTGTTTTCCAGGTCAAAAGGCCTATGCTACTGAGCAAGATAGGACTAGATAAAGTATCCAGTTATATAGTGGAACTCAGTATACAAAACAAAGAAATAATTGAATAAGCAAATTGTTGAGAATAAAACTGAAATGAATTTAAAAATAGTAAGGATTCCGATAACGGAGTAAAAACGAATTATTTGTTATATTATAAAAAATGGGTATTCACCCTTTTCTCATTGTAAAGACAGCACTGGAATTGTGAAAGCTCAAAAAGGGGCCAAGACAGCCCTCAGCCCACATTACATTTCCACAGGTCACACCAAGAAGGACGACTAGCAAGATGAACAAATTAGCATGCTTGATATCACTCACAAAAAACTCTGAAGTTTTCCATTTACAGGTGACAGCAGTTCCAGTAAGGCCAAGGAATGCTTTGTTCCATCAAAGAGAACCAGTGAGGGTGCAGTTATGATCTCAAGGAAGAGCCTTGCATTAATCAGCAAAATGGTTACAGAGTGTCACCTGAGTTCACATCTCTAACCTTAAAAGACACCAACCAGCTTTGACAACTCCACACAGCATGAAGTGAGGGATGAAGGGCGTGCTAGTAACGACCCACCCTTGCCAACAATGGAAAGACCATTGCAACGACTCGCAAAGAGTCTCCCTGGTGAAGATGGAATGAGAGAGTGATGAGACTGCTAACGAGATCAAAATACTTGGGAGCAGATGTGAGCCAACAAATGGAAAGGAAAAAGTGGAAATATAATGTCAAGTAATGGAAGATCAAGAATTTGAAGATTATGAGAAGGGGAATATGGATGTAGGAAGATTTGAAGGGAGAATAGAGTAATTTAATGCAACAAATATAATGAAAAGAGCAAAATAGTAAAGCTCTAGATTACTTGTAAACTGAAGAAGGAAAAGTATGTGTTATGTTTTGGGGGATAATGCTGTATTTATACAAATAAAACTGCTCCAGAAGGAGCATTTAATGAAGTAATTATCAAATTGAAAAGGCTAAAAATGGTAGATAAAGCAAATGCCGGAAGAGACCAACAAATTTGGGATTGGATTGATGTGAAATTTGGAGCATGGGGAGCATGGTTTGCTAAACTGGGAATGTTTTTAGGAATTGCATTATTGACAGGAGATTACTATTTTACTGTATACTTCCTATATTGAGGTCACTAGTCAAAGCCACGGCTAAGCATGGCAGACGAAAATACACTACATAGGGCAGCATTTTTACTGCACTGTTCCTGATTTGGATTACATTTATTTATTCATTTCTATGTTGTCCTCTCTGTTGATATTGCATAATGCATTTTTATAGATGTTTTTATCTGTATGGTAAACATTAGTTTGTTTTGTAAGAAATCAACTTCAGCAAGGAACCGCATCCCCACTATAAATGCCTTGCCATAACTAGCCAACTCATTTAATATAAGTTCATAATTTTATTAGTACAGTATGTGTATCTGTTCCCTCATTATATATCATATTACCATTGAGCAAATTATTCCTGTATGTAAAGCAATGACTGAGGCAAAGTCAAAATACAGGGAACCCATTAGTAACTAATAAAATATAATTCTGCAGGAATTACTGAGAGCCTGAAACGGTATTCCAAAGTGAAACTATAGTGTACCCATTTTCACAAACATTTAAGAAGCAAAAGTTAAACATTTAAAGCAATTCAAGGGTAGTCATCCGGTCTCTGTTATCCCGTTTTTACGGTAATGATGCTGGTTGTCATTTTGGGAGCTGAGCTCATGATCAATGGGGGAACCGTGAACCTCAGACTCCAAATCACAATGAATGTTAATTCATGATACATTTGTCAACTCACTGATTCAATGATTTGGTCAAAATGAACAGGAATATCGTTAGACCTTAAATGGTGCAAAATAAATCAAATCAAAATAAATAATAAATATAAGTCATTACTGTCAGTTATTTGTGAACTAAATCTGCTGAAAAAAACAAAAAAAAACAATATTGGAACCGTAGAGACTTCATTAAAGAATTTGCTGATCTTCTATCTGAGTTAGTGCTAGCTGCAGATAAATTCTTAATTGTTGGTGATTTTAATAGCCATGATGATAATGATAAAAATGCAATGGGATCAGCATTTAGAAATGATAAGCTCTGTTGGGGTTATAGGACAATTGTCAGGTCCTACTCATTGTCAAAATCATACTCTAGATTTAATACTGTCACATGAAATTGATGTTAAGAGTGTGAAATTTTTCAGCAAAGCGATGACATCTCAGATCATTATCTAATATTGTGGTAACTCCATGTAGCAAAAACTGTAAATTCTATTCCTTGTTACAAGTATGGTAGAACCATCACTTCTACCACAAAAGACTGCTATGCACAGTCTTTTTTCTATTATTTTAGAAACAGTTGCTCATTTACGCTTAAGGGAGATTAATGAAAACAGTTTGACACCGTGGTATAATGAGCACACTCACACCCTAAAGAGAGCATCCAGGAAAAGGGAGAGCAGCTGGAGAAAAATCTAAATTAGAGGTATTTTATGTTGCATGGTGGGAAAGTAACCTATCCTTTAGAAAAGCTTTTAAAACTGCTAGATCTGATTACATTTAATCTATTAAACAAACATAACCCCAGGTATTTATTCAATACAGTGGCTAAATTAACAAAAAAATAAAAAATAAAGCACCTACAAGCATTAACTTTTCCCTTCAGCACAGCAGTAATGACGTTATGAACTACTTTAATTCCAAAATAAATACTATTAGAGATACATTTGTAACCATGCAGCTGCAGCTACAGTATCACATCAGACAGTGCACTATACTGCCCTACAAAGCCAAAAGATCTTAACTTGCTAGAGTGTCAAACTGAGAAGTTACCTTTCAAGGGAACATCAAACTGCATTCTCTAGGGGGCGCTATGAGGAACACCTCATCGTGACCCGTGTCTGAAGCATACATTGAAAAAACACCAGCGATCTGACGTCACTACTGGGATGACTATAAACAGGCACCGGGAGAACACTCATCATTCTCTTCTTCATCTTCACTGACTGTTCTGTTTGAAGCATGCATCTGAAAGAACTGGTAAGAGCTATCTTTCTCTGTCTGTCATGGCTACTACTAGCGAGCTGTGGCGGGGGGGATTGGTTAAGCGAAGTCTGCAGTGGGAGAGAGAATCGAGAGATGAGCGGTAAGTGAGTGGTTTGGGCAAAAACTATCAACACCTGTTTCTCGTTTCAGTAATTGGCGCGGAGAGAGTATAAAATGCCAGGAGAGACGGAAGTAGTCGAGAGAGAGACGGACTGTTGACCTGAACCGGAAACGGAAACCGGAACGAGTAAATCAGAAGTGTTGTGCGAACGTGTCAGAGTAAAAGTCACCATTTGGTGTTTGTGAAAGTTTAAGTTATTTTAAGTTAATAAATACGTCAGCTATCCAGCCGACCCCTTTGTCCTCTTCCTTTGCTCCCATGAACATACTACACGAGCGTTTAGACAATGTGTGCATCTGTGTTGCCGTTATTTGACACCCAATGACACACACAATCATTTGTTTGTCATTTGTTTGGGTGAAGAGCATGCACACAATGTCTTTGAGGAGACAACAATGAGCATGTCGATGAGGCAATGCGCGAAAGTGGCTATGAGAGGATGCCCCCTGTAGAAATAGCTTTCTTTCTGCAGGGGAGACATCCTCTTTTAATCTCCCTCCTTGCCATCTAAGCCCCTTCAAGAAATACATCTCGCTTAAATTGCAAGGGATACGCAGCAGCAGGTCAGGCTGTGGCTTTATTACACACAATGGTAGTGCCTTAAGCATATCAGACTGATCTGCTAAGAGACCTGGATAGAGGCTAGGGCCTTTCTCCTGAGACATCTGTGGATGAACCTGGCAGATATCGGGAAGAAAGAAAAGTCTTTCTTCTCGATGCTCAGGTTTCGCCTTCTGAACTTTTCGGTATTTCCATTGAGATGGCGATCGAGAAGTTCTGGCACACGAAGGTGCGCTCCCCTGCTTTCAGATCCTTCATTCCACGAAGGTCCAGGTCTGAGCCCAAACAACATAGGGGTCCTGGACTGTCTCGACCTGAGGATCAAAGATGGGCACAGAAGGCTAGTGTTGCGACTCGACTGAATGATGTGTTCTCCCGGTGTCTGTTTATAGTCACACCGGTAGTGACGTCAGAGGCTGTCGCTGGCCAAAACGTTAGTGTTTTTTCAATGTATGGTCCAGACACGGGTCACGACAAGGTGTTCCCTTTAGCGCCCCCTAGAGGATGCAATGTCTTGTTCCCTACTCAGGGAACCATGGTTACATTCGTAACCCAAGACATTTTGTACTTGTCCAGCCAATTAAATTATAGGCAGGACACTGAAAAATTAACAATTATATATTTTAGTAGTGAAAATGATCCACTTTAAAAACTGTGTGCTCAAACTTGATTTTTACCCCTATTTTGAAGTTAATGTACTCTGCCTTTGAATTGTCTGCAAAACGTGACACCAAAGCAAAATGCAATAACTTCCACATTATCAATATTTGGTTGCTGGTGATCATTTATCATCAACATGAAAAACCTTTCTTTGAATTAATTCAGATATACTTTAGGGCATTGTGTGTTTGGTTTCTGTTCTTGTATATTGTCTCTTGTGTATTGTATATGTTTTATGCATGTTTATGATGGATCACTAGTTTATTTTACCTCATCTATATGATGTTCGGTATCTCTAAGTTTGTGTTTTCATGATCTAAATGAGAGTGTATATTATATGTTAATACCTATGCAACACAATCGTTTTATAAGAATCTTTAAGACTCTTCTATTGACTCTTTCTACTAGACAAAGGTTACAGACTTACAATATTCATCAAAGTGAGTATGTGTGAGTGCATCCTTTATAGTCCTCCTGATTGCAAACAGATTGCGTCTGATAGTGAGTTCCTATGCTGGGGTTATGGGAAACTGAGTCTGGGTTAGAGTAGCAAGAGTCAGGGGTAGATATCCAAGAGCAAGAGATCATGACAGGCAGAGCTAAGGATCAACAAAATGGAGGTGAAGACCACCAAGGTGAGCAGACGGGGTTGAAAACCCCAAAAGAGGAGCGGATGACCAGGGTGGAGTCCAAACCATAGCCATGGAGGCCCATGGTGGAGTCGATGGAGGGTGCTGTTTCCACCAGGGGCCTGACTAATAATGATAAAGCTGATGGAAGAAGAGCCCATGGCATAAATGGAGAGCCGCACAGCCAAATTGACACTGAGGATCGAGAGGTCCATGGCGGAGCTGACGGATCAGGCAACTGAGGGACAGGCAAGGATCAGAAAGATCGGGGTGGAGCCGTAGCAACAGAGGACCAAAGTGGAGCCGAGGGGAGGGAGGAGACCAACAGAGCCAGAAGGATGAAGGGACGAGGTGAAGCCTATAGTGAAGTATAGTTCAGAAGCCTAGACAGGTGAATGACTGACCAAGGCGGAGCCATAGGGATGACTGAGCCCAGCAGAACTGGTGGAGATGAGGGAGCCAGGAGCCAAGCTGGAGCTGAGTTGAAGGGCAAAGGTGGAGTCCTGGTCTTGGAGGCTGGAGGCAGAAACCGTGGAGCCTCCAACATTGAACTCTAGACTGGAAGTTCCATGGCAAATCCATACATCTACCTCACACAAAGGATGAACTAGGGACAGATATGAAGCAGCGAAAGTGATGCAGAGGAAGAGAGGTAGCTGAGGAGAAGAGGTGGGAGGGAATTCAGGACAGGCAGAAAGTTCATAAAGGTCCTCCTTGGCCATAACAGGACATACAGAGATTTGAATGAATGGCTTCCTTGGCCATTGCTGGACAGAAAGAGAGTTCATAAACAATCCTCTTGACTGTGGTAGGGTAGACAGGTAGTTCATAAGTGGGCATCACTGCCTTGAGAGGAGCCAAATCAGATGTATCCCATTTCCCCCACCCTTCTCTCCTCAAGAAGAGCTGGAGCAGAAACATGGATAGGAGCAGGTTCTGGAGCAGATTCAAGGAATGGAGTTGACTCAGGAGGATTAACAGAGCAGTGAGTATCCCAAACAATCATGATGGCAACCACCATTACAGGGAGCACTGAGCCTAGGGAAACAGTCTCAGTGATGACCAGTACTGAGGCCCATGTGATGCCTGCTGCTCAATAGTGGGTCGGTCAGACTATAAGCAATCTTGTGAAGAAACTCAGAGCTGGCAATCTTGACAGGATGAGAATTTAGAATGGGGGTTACTTCAGGAGTGCTGCATTCTTTCTCCATGACTCCCACAGTAAATTGAGAACCACTAAATTACAATGCAATATCAATATACTGTCAAACTCACGCACAAAGATGCTGGATCTGGGTATGGCTGAATGTTCTGTTACACAGGAGGCCTGACGAAAGAATTGAAGATCCATTTGCAGGCTTTATTTTAAAAGAGTGGTCAAAACAGACAAAGTCAAACACCAGCAAACAGGTATAATCCAGGACAGACAAAATAATAATTCTATAAACAGGTAATGGTCAGGGCAGGCTGCAAACAATTAAAAATTAGGTAAACAATTCAAGGTCAAAAACACAAAGGTAAGGCAGAGAAAGGAAACACAGGAACTAAGAAACAGGTTACAGAGTAAGAATATTCAGCAAAGAGTGTTTGTGAATGCATCTTTTATAGTCCTCCTGATTGGAAACAGGTGGATTCCAACAATGAGTTGGTGATAAAGTGACTGACCAAATTCTCCAGTTCCTTCTTTAGTGTCCTAGACAGCTTTGGGTGGACATCCAGTTTAGAGTTAGGCTGGTTTTGGGGTGAAAACAGCAAGCTTCTCGGGGTGCACCATCCACTTTTTAAGGATGTTTATGTGGTAGATCTGCTCCGCCCTGCTTCGTCCTGGACTTTTCTGCTATTCCCAATTTAAAGGAATAATTTGCCCAAAACAGGCCATAAAATAAGTTTGCTTCTTCATCTGAACAGATGAGAGTTATAAACTTTACAGGAAGCAAAGCAGTATCTGCTTCATACCGATGCAGTTATTTTTCCATTAATTAATAAATTCAAACACATGTAAATAATGGTCTTCATTCTAATGTATATTTCATTAAATATTTAAAAAGAGGAAACAGATTGTTGGAGCTGCTGATCTGAGACTGATGACTGTGAAACATCACATTGGCTTATGTTTGTATAACTACAATAACAAACTCCATCAATGCATACAACTTGTATCAATGCATACAGTTTTATTTATTATTATTTCAATATATGTTTAACTAGGCATAATATGGAAATCCAAATAACAAATGAACAAAACAGTGTTTCTAATCACCACAATGCTAATTTAATACAGAAAGGTTTTACTGATTTGTATTTAAAAATTAGTTGATTGAGAATAAATGTTTTTTTTTTTTAAATGCTAAATAGCGGCAACATTAGACATGCACTTGAAAAAGATGGTCAGAAACCAAGAAATTTTGTCTGAACTAAATAATTGTTTTAAGAAATGTTTTTAAAAGTTATTGCATGTTTTCATTCAAAGTATGCATATAGGCTTGATTTTATGTTTATTTGAGTTGTTGATGTCATGTGTTGCTTTAGACAGCAAGATTCCTGCGTCTCACTGCCCATATGGTTACAGCTACAATAAAGCATATAACCATAATTACCACACACAGAGAGATGACAAGAACTGTTAAATTCACGCCTGGGTTTGATATTCCTGGGGGTTTTGGATCAGGCAGGATCTTTGAAGCTTGAGCAATGTTGGAGGTTTCAGATTTTGCATTTTGTTTGTCCTCCGACTGAACCGCAAAGAAGATTGTGGTCCCATTATGGATTGGGAAACTGAGATTGAATGAATGTTGTTCAACTGATCCAGCCTCGTGAGGAGAGACGGCAGCTGTATTCACTACATGACCATTGCTGAAGCTGTTTCGAAGCATATCAAGGTCAAAGCTCCACCTGATCTCATAGGATTTAGCTTGAAGGAAAAGAAACATACCATCTATTATCCTCCTGAGACTAGAGGAGACCACTTTCATCAAAATACATGACTTGTGAAGACAACCAAAAGTGTAAATTCAACAAAATAAAGTATAATTTTTAAGAGTCTCTACAAATTCTATATTTAATACCACTTTTACATAATAATGCCACAACATACACTGAATAGGGTTGTCACATATTGTCTTCTTGTTAAAATATGTAGCACTGTTAAATAATCATCAATGTCATAGTTACGTTTCTAAAAGTGATTGAGAAATGTTAGGTGACATTAGTAACTGGTTAAAATCACTTAATCTATTTAATTTATATTTTCTACACATGCAAGACAATTAAAGATACATTATTTCATTACGTAACTTTAAAACAACTTCTATTTTGTCAGTGAAGTAAAAATCTTGTATTTTAAATACGGTTATAGTGTATGCTTTACCTGTTCCTTGGTCGAGGTCCTCTCCAGGTGCCGTCCAGCTGAGAAGCACAGTGTCCTCCTGGATCTCAGCACTCAGATCTGTGATTCTGTTGGGAGGGAAGTTCGGTGGAGTTGTGCCTGAAAGTTTCAACACAAAACTCTCTCCGGTGGCTGTTCTGGTGAAGTTTCCCACCTCAAGAGGTTCCTCAGAAACTGGAGGCTTTGGAGGGTTCAGCTGCACTACACCTGAAATTAGAGGAACAATTTGAGTACATCTCAAATGAATGAAAACTTCTGAGAACCACTTTTTTGACTATTGTCTGAATTGTTTTCTCCGAAAAAGTTTTATAGCTAATTATATTGCCATTTATAGAACATTTATGAGGGAGTAACTGAATCATTTATTCAAATGATTTGTTCAACACAATGATTCATTCAAATAATTTCCATTTTTTAGATGTGATTACGTTTTAATGACTTTTAAAACAGATCAATATTGATCTCAGGATTTACCGTTTACCACATATCCAGGTACATATGGGGCACCACTATTTTTTTGGACAGCAAATCTGGTTTTTCCACCTTGATTCTTCACTCTTACTTTCAAGCTGCTTCTCCCATTTGTCATCTTTGTGAAATATCTGGAATAGATTCCATCACCCTGAAAAGCATCAGCTCCTGTAAAAGATGTATCTCTGATTTATGTGGGCACAATCTGAATATGTATCTTACTGTTTATTTATTTATATTTTAAGTTGAGTGCACACTTATGGGTAATTTACCTGCTCCATTGTCCAGGAGTTGCAATGTATGCACGGACCCAGTTTCTGACTCCAGTGTAGCCCACACTTCAGCATTTATTACAGGCCTGTAATTCTGACTAACCTCAGCAAACACTGTCATGGGTTTAGAGCCGTCATTGAACTGCTGGTTCATGTGGGTTTTTACAATAATAGGAGGAACATCAGCACGTGCCGCTTGACTCGTTACTGTTATAGTGAAAGCCTGATTTGAGGAGGTTTGGACACTGTACTTCCAGTCCCCAGGCTACCAAAGACAAGAAAGTAAAAGCAGATCAATAATGGTTTACTGTGAGTGTATAATTTAAGTGTAAGTTACATTTATGGTCTGAACCATGGTATACACTTGATTCAGTGGGTTATAAAGGTTATCATACCTCTGCAGTTCCTGGAACGTTTAAAGTGACTATTTTGAGCGATCCATCATGACTCATATTTGTCTGAGTGTAGATTGAGCCACTTGGTGATTGTATGTAAACACTAGGAAAACTTTTTTCATAGATTATTACAAAGCTGGTTTTGTTCCCAACAGTCTGATCCACTGATACTGTCCCGTTGAACCAACCAGATGTTCTTGCTCCAACACTCTCGAGCTAAAGTCATAAGAAAAATAAAATGACGAAATACTCATAATATTGATGACACTCTTATAGTAATGAATGTATTACGTGCAATAATTGAAACCTTGACAAACCTGAATTGGTTCGTTTGTGTAATCACCAGTTGATAATGTTAGCGAGGCAAACGCATCCATTAACTGGTTGGAGATCATGTCATCTCTGGCTATGAAAAAGATTCCCCCTATTTTCAACATGGAACAGTTTTTCATTGGAAAATAAATGAGCAGATAGAAAGTAAGTTATTAATTGTCCATTCGCAAAGACCCGCCCCTTTAGTTACTGTTGCTACATCCAACAAGCCAAGCCACACATCATGTTCTCATGCAGTTAAAGTATATTGCAGAGTAAAGAGGACACTGATGATGTCCCGGCATACAGAACTGGTTACTTGAAACGAAATCAAAGTTTTAGCTTTCAAATGTTGTAATTTCTTAAGAATTCAAACTATAATTACCATTTATTTGGCTCTTTAATGTGCTTTTACAAATCGCTGTAGACCCTCAGTTCAAGTGGAACCAATCATCGCTTCCTCTTTACTTACAGCACCAAATAAACATGAATCAACATCAGAAGCTATGTTGATTCAACCACAGAAAACTGACAATTCACACTATTTTTCAAGGTTAAGTCTGCTGACATTATGAACTCTCTGGTCTGGTTTTGGCAGATTATGCATTATGATTGGTCGGATCACCTGTCAATCAAACTCTCAGTGAAGGGTGTATTGTGCTTATGTCACTTACCAGTTTTGTTCGCCATTTCTATCAGTGCACTAGCTGCACTGTTGCTAAAAGCTATTGTGCTTATAATGGCACCACTTTGTATTGCAGATGGAGCACAAGCAGCAATGTTGTCTGTTGCCTGACCGTCTGTCAGAAAAATTATTTCATCTCCTAATACATCCCCATTGTCCTTTTGTAGTTCCTGTTGTATTTAAAGAAATAAGGATCACTGACATAAGACAAACTATATTCACTTAATACATCAAAAACATATAAAACACCTATAATTGGAATTAATATGGCACCTGTAAGCCTCGAGTAAGGCCCAAGCACATATTTGTGTATCCATCGGCCACTTTTGGTAATGATTGAATAAGAGTCTCTCGTGTGTTTTTACTGTCAATAATAGTCAAGGATCGCAGAGTAGAAGCAGAAGTACTAAAGGTTACAATTCCAACACTGGCTTGATCTGCAATGATGTACCGCAGGAAATGTGTGGCAGCCTGTCGCTGTTGAAGAATTCTAGCGCCCTAGAAAATAGGTGAATAAAAAATTAAAAAATACACATTTTTTGTATCTTGCTACAAGTTATTTTTCATTTCAAAGCATTGGTAACACAAAAGTTTATAACAGAAGCATCTTTGTTTTCAGATGAAGTTAATATCTGTTATAACCTACTTGCATGCTTCCTGAGACATCAAGGATGAGACAAACGACCCGCTGTGCTCTCTGCACAACTTTGAAAGATGGTGGCGGTGGAGGGGACTGCAGTGGTTTCAGAGAACGAAGTGTGTCATTATCCACAGAATCCTCAAAGATTACAGTCCATGTCGCTTTGTTGCCACATTTATCATTTTGTAGGTTTGGGGCTTCCTTATTGTGCTCATTTTCACGACAAAATGTGGTCACCTAAAACCAAAATACCCTGCATTATTGCAGATATTTAACTAAACACTCAAGGACAGATCATGGCTCTATGAAAAACTCAACTCTTTTCCGGGTTGTTATCTTGAGATAACATAACTTGGGATGTCGCGGCTGACCAATCAGAATCAAGTGTTCCACAGAGCCGTGTAATAACTCAAAGTAATGCCTAACTTTGCAAATGTGACATATAAAGCAGCTGTTGGAAATTACATTGCATAGAAGAAAACAGGCTGTGACCCCTTTGGCTCAGGCAATTGTATTCATTAACTAGTTCTTAAAATAATTATGTGGAACGTGTGTAAACATGTACACTCAGTACTTACAGAACCCAGACTTGGTAGGAACATTAAGGAGCTGTTTGTGTTCTGATTTCTTTTTGGAAAAAACTTGCATTTATCGGTTGGTAGTGAAGTTTGTGGATCTATACGGCACGGTTGAAGAGATCCTCCAGCAATCTCTTCATAAAACTGACCTTCAATATCTTTGCTACACCTAAAGATAAGCAAGACATCAATAGTAATTCTAATTTCTAATGTAATTTCAATAATATTCTTTATTTTATACTATCAGTTTATAACCTTGTAGCTTCAATTCGGCCCTTAGAGTGGTAGAAAGGCTTTTCTTCACTGTTTTCATCATACACGCCCCATCGAAGATGAGCCCATTCATGCACAAAGACCTTTCCTGCAAACAAACAAGCAAACAGCTAATAAATAACAGACTACTGTATTCATAGAACTTTAAACCTCTTGTCATTTCATAATAAATGTATAAATGTTAAAGGAAGATAAGGACATTCACCTCTTAATCCGTAAAGCTGGATGACTGTGTCATTCAGGAGGTATCCTGGTGTGAAATGAATGTATTCTGCCATAGTTCCACATTCTCCATACTGTTTAGTGTAGGGCTCATCACCATATGTTGAATCAGCATTATCAATTCTTATTTTTGCCTGCATTTTACAGAAAAGGTGTCAACAACATCATATACGAATGAAGTGATTGGAAATGAATATTTTACTAAATTAAATCACAAAGTAATGCTCAGTACTTTATCAAATGACTCTGTTCTTGCTTTGGTAACATTCTTGCTGCTCCAGTGTGATGGGACTAGTATTGTAGCTTCTTTGAAATAGACCTTTTTATCCAATGCTTCATAAAGATAAAGCGACCCTTCAGTGACCATGTCCTGTGAGAATGAAAATGAAAAGATAAGTAATTATTAGATACGTAATTATGCTTTACTTCAAATAAAGTGTATACTGTTTATTTCTGTGTGTTTTCAATTTAAATAATTAAATGATTAAAAAAAAGCACGTTTACCTTGATTTTATCAATAAGTCTGTCATCCTGTGGAACTTTTGAACCGATTGCGATTATAATGTCGACATAACCATTTCCATCTAATTTGATTGCAGAAGAGGTGGACGACAGCAACATCCATAGTAAGACAAACACCGATCTTGAGTCCATAGCTGCAAAGTTTAGATGAACAGCAACTCCCAATCTCTTGTTTTAAACAATGTCAAGTCAAAAATTAACTTAAAATGTCCTTTACTGGAATGGACTGAATGATACCAATATAACTGGTTCTTACTGGTAAACACATTATTACAGTGTCACGTTGAAGCATTTTGGAGACAGCTATCAGCAGCTGTTTATTTCACTTCACATGACTGCCATTGCACAGGAAAGCACCTACAGTCCATAAAATAAGGCTCTCAGAAGGCCGGCGACACCTGGATGCGTGGCGCAAGCATCTCAGCTGCGTGGCGTGTCTGTTTTTAATTCGGCTCCCACGTTAACAGGTTTGAGCATGCAGACTGCCTGCGTGCGACGCGCGCCTCAGGCGGAAAACGCGTACATGCTAGAAATAGAACCGACGCCTATTTTTCACGCAACATGCCACGTGTCGGAAGCGTTTCAAGGCAAATTGAGAAAAATGCTAATAACTTTTGCTTACATTAACCTATTGTAATTGGACTGATGTTGATAGATTTCTTGCATCATTCTGAAAACATGGATACCAATTTTGCCATAATTTACTGAACTTCCTGTCCACCATTTTGATTCATGTGGAAAACATACTTTTTTTAAAATCCTCTTAGATCGTTGGTCCAATTATCACCAAATTTGGCTCAGATCATTTTCAGACCAAGCTGGAAAAAAAATTATGGATTTCGTGTTGATACACGAAATGGTTTTCATTTAGCGCATGAACGAATTTGTTAGAAAGATGCCAAACTGCATCTGAGGGCTGTATCTCTGCAAAGGTTTGTGATATTTACACCAAACTTTGTAAACTCACCTCAGACTGACCACATCGCATTAATTTGGTAAAAGCGCCACCTATTGGCCAAGAGTAATAAACCATTAATTAACCTTAAATTATGAAATTTCCAAAAATGCTAATTACTTTTGATTGCATTAGACTATTGTAATGAAACTGATCTCAAAACATTCCTTGTGTTGTGCCGACAATAGACGGACATACCAATTTTTTTAGCAGGAAATCTGAACTCCCTGTCCGCCATTTTGATTTATGTTAAAATCCTACCTTTTCTAACTCCTCCTCAACTGTTAGTCCGATTTTCATCAAACTCAAGTCAGATCATCTTCAGACTTTGCTGACAAAATGTTAAGCATTTTGTGTTGCTTGACATAACCGTTTTCATACAGCCCTGTTACAAATTTTAGGCACAGTGCAAAAATTATTCTGAGGCTATATCTCTGCAAAGCTTTGACATATTTGCACCAAACTTTGTATGTGTCACTGTCACTTCACACTAACCATACCTCCTCAATTTGATAACAGCGCCACCTATTGGTCAAGAGTAATAAACCATTCATTAACCAGTAATAAATAAAATTTATTTAAAAAATGCTAATAACGTTTTAGAACTTCATTTGGACAACTTTAAATGTGATTTCCTCAGATTCCAGATTTTCAAATAATTAAATATCTGCCAATTATTGTCCGATCCTAAAAAAACAATCAAATTAAAGCTTATTTTTTGTAACCTGTGATATTTTTGTGGGGTTCATTGATTAAAAAAAAAAAAAAAAAACATAATTTATTGAAAATAGAGATGTTTTCTAACAATATCAAGCTTTACTATCACTGTTTCTATCAATTTAACAAATCCTTGCTTAATAAAAACTAACTTCTTTCAAAAATAAAAAAAATAAATACTGACCTCAAGCTTTTTAACGGAAGAATGTTATTACAAAAGTTATATTTTAAATAAATGCTGTTCTTTTTAAACTTTTTATTTATCAAATCATCACAGGTGAAAAAAGTATATAGACATGCAGAGAGTTCTTCAGGGATGGGGCAATGTAAAAAAAAAAAAAGAAAAAGAAAAAATACCCTAATGTTGAAATAATAATAATATAAAAAAAGTCTGGATATATGAACAGCAAATCACAATATTATAATTATTTCTGAAGGATCATGTGATGCTAAAGTCTGGAGTAATGATGCAAAAAAAAAAAAAATAGCTTTGAAATCACAGGAATAAATTACATTTTAAAATATGTTGAAATAATAAGCAGTTATTTTAAATTGTAAAAATATCTCACAATTCTACTGTTTTTTTTCTGTACTTTGGATCAAATTAATGCAGGCTTGGTGAGCAAAAGAGACTTCTTATAAAAAAAAAAAAAAAAAAAAAAAAAAAAAAACGTACATCTTAAGGTTCAAAACCTTTTGACGGGTAGTGTATATATAATATATTTAATCCACCAATTTTTAATATTAAAATTATGATTTTTTTTTCAATTGTTTCATTACTTGATGAATCAGCGTTTTTAAAACGATTCTCTTGAATTCATAATTATTTCATTGACAAATATTTTTTTTTTTAAGTCACTTGTCTCCACCTAGTGGCGATGCAATGCCATCGACACAAACATTATTTGAAGCGCAGTTGACATCAGTGTTTATATCTGAACTATTAACTTTACCCCAGTATTTTGAAGATGATTCTTAACGAAACATGGTAAGTTTTTATACAGTCTGTGGTAACTGCTCTCTCTTTGTCAGCAGCAGTACAAATACAGATTTCAATGATCCAGTAAGAATTTGTCAAAGGCAGGGATGGGCAGCATTTCAGATTTAGAATACAAAATACTATTTCATTTTTTTTATATATTTAATCTCAGTATTTTTATAGTTTCAAACTAGCCTACATAAAATATTTTTTGCTAGTCAACCTCTTTATTAGACTGCTGATTTCCTGTATCAACAAGTATACAAAAATACTAAATACAAAAATACTACAATTAAATCTATTTAAATACAAAAGACATTTGCCTTTTCCCAAAGGTATTTAAATACAAAATACAAAATAGTACTCCGCAAACCAATGTGTGATTCTGCTAGTTAAAACCACACACACACACACACACCAAACACACACACACACACACAAAGAAAACCGAACTTGACAGATGCCTTCTTTAGTGGTGAAGAGGGTGAAACATGTCTTGTACATATTTTCACGTGATCGACCCGGGTTTTGCAAATTTCAAATCACATCCGAAAAGCATTTATTTTCAATGAAAATAAAGAAAATAACAAGTATTGGGTAGGGTTAGGGTAGGTGTAGGGAGGGCATTATTGTCCCAGTAAGGTGGCATCAATTTAACAATTTGAATTAAAATGTAAATTTACACTCAAGTTATTATTGCATTTTTATAATGTACTACAACACTGAGGTGCAGATAATTGCCACTATTTGCTATTTAGTATAAACAGCAGAAAATCTTATTTTAACAGTGTAAACAGCATATCACCAAAAAATGCTGCTATTTGCACTTAGTGTAAATAGTATCCATTGATAAGACAATATGCTACTTTCACTTAGTGCAAATAGCCGCTGCCTTTATTAAAAGTAAGCTGCCAAAAAAAAACTTATTTCAGCCAACATTTAAACAGGACTGTCCACACTTACTTGTCAATGAAACCTTTCTGTAATCAGAAACTAGCCTGTCTACTCATGATGAGGCAATGTAATAAGGAGAAAAAAAGCCATATAAAATATTATTCTATACAACAAAATCTAATCCCTTTAAAATGTTGTGAAGTCTGTCAAACCTGTGTAGCAACACACGCACTGCAAATTCTCACAACACAGCCAAATACAGAAATGTGCCTTAAATTCTCACAGCACAACCAAATAGAGAAACATGCTGCATACTAACCATAAAAATAACGCTAATGCTAATGCTAATGCTATGCTAATTTTGTGCCTTAAATTCTCACAACTCAACCAAATACAGAACACAACCAAATACAGATAGTAAAATTAAGAAATAAAAGCAGTAGAATTTGCAGCATGTTTCTGTATTTGGTTGTGTTGTGAGAATTTGCACTGCCAAGGTTTTTTTTTTTTAACTTACAGGTTTTTTTTTCTTCTTTTTTTTTCTATTTGTATGTGTGTTTTTTTTTTTTTTTTCATTTGCAGTCCATTGAGCTCTCTCTCTGCCACCATAGTTTTCACTTCTAAAAGAATATATATATTTTTTTTTTCAGAGCCTGGATCATTTTTTAAACAGATCATAAACATAAATGTATGATTTTCTTTTTTACTATAATTTTAAACAAAATGATGCTCATTTTTTCCCTACACTCAGGGGCTGAGTGGGTGTTTGACATTCTTGAAAACATTACAAACTCGAGACCCAATTACATACTCATGCTTTGTTGGAAATACCTGACTCCTCTCGTGTCCCTGGTGAGTGTCATTCATCTGTTCGAGCTTCACAGATTGTTTTATACTTGTCATAAAGCTTACAGATGTCTTAATGGTCGCTATTGTAAGCATATATCCTTGGCTAAAGCCATTTCTCACGTTGCCTGATCTCATTCTTCTTTTTCATCCCCATCTATTCTTTGAAATGTCCTCATTCTCTTTTCTCAATTCTCAGATATCTTGTGTTTGTCCTTTTGTAAAGTACAATCCCCTTACTTTTAGACTCAGCATATAAACAAGGCTGGTTACTGGTCCTGTCCTCCATTGCTGCCTGGATGGGCACTTAGACGACGGTTTATAAACTGCATAACTATCCAAGAATAAATCAACCTAGGTTAATGTTGTTTCACTGTGTCTGTGTTTTATGACAGAGTTGGCATCACCTGTGCAGACCTGACAAAAATCACCCATTACCTGTAAGCTACAAAGTGAAAAAAAGAAAAGACCCTCATCACAGAGATGGAAGACTTAGTCAAGAACTACACAAACTAACACAATACAATAGATATGGAAAATACATGCATAAGAAAAAGATTGTTGAATTTGCTGAAACACAGATTCTGTTCACTATTACTGGAGGTGCTCACTCTTCACACATTTGTATAACTTTTTATTATTTTGTTTTGAATAAATAAATATATATATATATATATATATATATATATATATATATATATATATATATATATTACTGATACATCATCTGAATTAATCTTGTATAAGTCTGTTTCTTTGCTTTTATGCTCAGTGCTGTAACTCTTAAAACTTTTATAACTTATTGGAACATATTTCAGGGTGTACGTTTTACATATTCAAAATGAATAACAAATGAATTACTTTGCATTTCATATTTTACCTGAGGCTCACCAAGCATCATATTAATCATACATTTTGTCTGCTTTAGACTCACCCACTGACTTCTTCTTCTTTTTTTTTATTTTAATTTATTATGCGTTTCATCCTCCTCCACCACAGAATTACAGCAGTCCAGAGAACAGGATCAGAGAAGCGCTGGAAACAGAGTGAAGAAATGAACAGAATAGAAGGACAAATAGAGGAGCGAGGGTACTGGGGCAGTAAAGCAGAGTTTCTTCTGGCGATTGCAGGGAATGTGGTCGGTCTGGGTAACGTTTGGAGGTTTCCTTACCTCTGCTACAGGAATGGAGGAGGTATGATACAGCCTAAATTTCTAATGGCTTTTTATGCAAAAACTTTACCAACAATTTAAAGTGGAAGAAAATCCCAGAGACCATTATTATTATTTTTTTTTAAATTTATGCAATTCATGATCCTTTTAGATAATGCATTCTTGCACTGGTGTGTTCTCAGGGGCATTCCTTATACCCTACCTGGTGTTTGTTGTTACTTGTGGGGTGCCTCTGTTCCTGCTAGAGACGGCTATGGGACAGTACACACAGGAAGGTGCCATTACATGTTGGCGTCACCTTTGTCCACTCGCTGAGGGTAAGAGTCATAAGAAAACTATTATATAAATCTTAATTTATGATTATTATTTTTGTATTATTGACAAATAACTTTTGCTTCATGCAGACTTTACATGTAAAATTCAAACTGTTCCATTACCAAATATGTATATATATATATTTGGTAATGGAACAGTTTGAATTTTACATGTAAAGTCTGCATGAAGCAAAAGTTATTTGTCAATAATACCAGAGCCTTTATCATAACATTACTACAGGCAAATTCCTATCAAAGATCGCGAGACCCATCACAGAAGAGTACGGCACGGGACAACACTTGATGGGTGTTTAGAGACTCGTGTGTGCAGCGGGAGAATAATCAGGGTGTGCTCACACTAGGCAATCTTAACCGTGCCAGAGTACGTTTGATCCCCAAAGCCTGGTTCATTTGACAAGTGTAATGGTTCTGTTTAGCAGTCTCTGCCCGGTTTAAAGAGATGGGCAAGAGAAAAGTTCAGTTATATATATATATCAGTGAGTGTGAGCGCTAACCACGCCAGAGTGCAGATCTTCTGATACATGCTGCATGATTGCGTGAATATTTCTGAGTGGCAAAAGCGATAGATTTGTAAATTATATATAGTGTGTGAGGGACATGTGTTACCGCATCCCATATAACTCAAAATATTAAACCCTAAAGGTAAAAAACGATTCTCCACTGTGTTGATCTAGAGCACATATCTGCTGTTTTCATGTGATATCGGAAACTTCGATAACGCGCGTTAAAATATTTGTCGCCATTAATCAGTTAATGCATTAACACGATATTAACGCGTTAACTTACCAAGCACTAATATATATATATATATATATATATATATATATATATATATATATATGCTTGAGAACGCATTAAGGAAAGTTCTAACAGTTCGGGCATTGCTTGAATCAGAGGTAAAAAATTATATAAATAATGTTCAGTTTCTTGCACAGACCGATCTTTTTGTGTCTTTAAACATCAATGTATCGTCACGAGCTGCAGGGTTTAATTAGATTTTGTTTGTGTATGTTTATTTATTTTATTTATTTTTTTTATGTTTTAGCCATGATTTCCATTCACATCAATTATAAGACTGACAGACTGCAACGGTTTGTGTTCAAAATCTCTGTTTGTGTTCTACTGAAGAAACAAAGTCACCTAGAGTATATCTTGATGTAGTGTTGCTTTCGTCAACGAACCTTTATCACGTGACAACAATAGTCATGGATAAGTCTGACTAAAATGCTCAGACTTTTAGTTGACTGAAACTTGACTAGACTAAAAAGAGTGTGAACGTGACTAAAACTAATAAAAACTAAAATGACAGCATTCACACAAAGACTAGACTAAAACTAAAATTGAAACAGGCCTCCAAAACAACACTACTTGGATGCCCTGTGGATAAGCAGATAAACATCAAATTTCCATTTTTGGGTGAACTATCACTTTAAGCATAATCAAACACAACGACAGAGCTTGTTCGAGAGGTACTAACATAACCTTGGTTCCCTGAGATAAAGGAACAAGTGTTGAATAGGCTGCCATGGTATAAGGCTGCAATGAGTCAATAACTGTTGCTATCAATAAAAAAATGAAATGGCAGTACTACTTATACTTACTTTTGGCTGAAGTGCCATTTGTTCATGCAGCTAGAAGAACTTGAACAAATAAGGCTTTAGCATCAAAGTAAACATGAGTTTTGCTAAAAATGTTATTAAACGCCATGCTCATTCCCTTATCTCAGGGAACTGAGGTAATAGTCACAGTAATAAATGTTGAATTTTTTTTTTTTTTTTACACATCTGATTAGCCATTTCGTTCAAACCAGTGAGAATTATTTTCTATATAGAGAGATATTTTATTTATTTCTGTACTCATGCAAATCCCCTCTATGTAATAAAGTGTGTAGAAACAATGACAAGATCCATTTTCAAAATTGCAATGATTTACTGTTAACTACAGCAATAGATGGAAGGAAAATATAATTTGTAAAATCATGTGAATTAAGCATTGTAAATGCAGACTAATTGACTAATAGAAAAATTTGATAATATTGAATACTACAGTGAACATTTTTTAACTGTGGCTGCAATTATTTGTAAAAGTAACAATTTACAAATCTTGCAATTCTCTCACTGTGCACTGCTGTAAAGTTATTAATGACAATTCTCACTCAAAAGTTCTCACTTCAACTCAAAAGTTGGCAGCCCTGACTATTCCTTTAAGACATATGCTGGGCAGCCGTAAGGCTGGTTGAACCCCCTGGCTGTTTCCCATCGGTTATAAATGTAAAATATACAGTCCCTTGAGAAAGTATTCTTACCACTTCATTTGTGACATTTTATCATGTTGCTTCTTTACTTCTTTAAATTATTTTTTTAGATGATGTGGGGGGAAAAAGTAGTTTAAGCAGTTTAAAAAGGTAGCAACTATAAAAAAAAATGTAAAGGGTATGAATACTTTCACAAGGCACTGTATTTCGTATTTAGCCCTCTGAGAATTCCAGTTTGAGTCAATGAGGGCTAATGGAATCCATTTGATTTGATTTGAATTTGATTTTCTTTTAGCCGGTGTGTCTGTTTGCTTTTGTCAGGCATCGGTTATGCAGGACAGCTGATATTGCTGTACAATTGCATGTACACCATCATACTGGCCTGGGCGCTTTTCTACCTCATCTTCTCTTTTAGCTCCAAACTTCCATGGGCCAGCTGTGACAACAGCTGGAACACAGGTAATAATCTGCAAAATACTGTAAATAAACATTGCATGAAAAAAAAATATCATCTGCTCATGATTATAGCTGAAATTGCAATCAAAACAAAACAAAGCAAAACAAATATCTCTCTGTCTTAGATGGCTGTATAAATCTTGTTGACAGAAATCAGACCCTTAACCGGACAATACTGATTCACTCTACACCTGCAGCGACTGAGTTCTGGGAGTAAATAAATAATTTTGAACATTAGTAATAAACTAAATTTTACATAAAAAGTCTAAAACTTTTTAATCAAAAAATATTTTTCTCTCTTTCTTGTCACATTTTACAGACGCAGAGTACTGTCTCTCTCTGGAGGGATCGAAGAGATTGGTCAAATCAACTGGGAGATTCTCCTGTGCCTCATTGCAATGTGGATTATATGTTATTTTTGCATCTGGAAAGGAGTCAAATCTACAGGCAAGGTAAGCAAAAATGTATTTCAGATAAAATTGTAAATAATACCTAGTTCATATTCTATGAAAGTATTCATGCCCTTTCATTTTTTCATGTTTTATCATGTTGCTGCCTTATGTTAAACTGCTTTAAATTATTATTATTATTATTATTATTATTATTATTATTATTATTTTCACACCAATCTACACTCTTTACACCATAATGACAAAGAAAAAAACAGGTTTGATACTTTGCAAATTTATTACAAATAAAAAAAAACTGAAATAAGTACATTGCGTAACTATTCATACCCTTAACTCAGTACTGTTGAAGAACCTTTAAAGCCTCAAGTATTTTTGGGTGTGATGCAACAAGCTTTGCACATATCCATTTGACAGTTAACTGCCATTCTTCTCCTACTTACCTCTCAATCATTGTCAGGTTGGATGGGTTTCTCCAGAAATGTTCAATTGGGATCAAGCCCAAGCTCTGCCTGGGCCGCTCAAGGACATTTACAGAGTTGTCCATAAGTCACTCTTGCTGTGTGCTTTGGGTCATTGTCCTGTTGGAATTTGAACCTTCAACCCAGTCCAAAGTTCTGAATGCTCTGGACTAGGTTTCCATACATAGGTGATATGATACGGTGGTAAGAAAACACATGCAAATTGAAAAAACACCAGCAAATGAAGAAAACATCTTCATCAGTTTGACAACTCAGCGTGTTTTGTGATATGCATGTGTTGTGATGATTTGCAGCGTTTCTTAATGTGCATGTGTTGTGAGATTTTGCAGTGCGTTTCGTTATATGCATGTGTTGTGAGGATTTGCAACACTTGTTTTGTCAAACTGATGAAGAAGGGTTTTTTTTGTATTTGCTGGTGCTTTTTCAATTTGCATGTGTTTTGTTAAATTGCAGCGCGTTGAGCTCTCTTGGCCACAGTACTATGAGCTTCTTGTTCAACATTTTAAACAAGGGCCTTCTCCACTGATTGCTCAGTTTGGCCAGGAGGCCAGCTTTAGGAAGAGTCATGGTTGTTCAAAAGTCCCTCCATTAAGGATAATGTAGACTATATGCATCTGTGAACCTTCAATGCAGCATATATTTTTCTATAATATATACAAGTAGGGCATAGACAATTTCTCAGAATAATTTATCTATTGCCTCTCATCTATTTTTTAGCTTAAATTATATATATATATATATATATATATATATACATATGTATATATATATACATATGTATATATGTATACATATATATATATATATGTATACATATATATATATTATATGTATATATATATATATATATATATATATATATATATATATATATATTTTTTTTTATTTTTTTTTTTTTTTTTTTTTTTTTTTAAAGACGATATTTTATTCTGTTCTCGGTGTGAGTATTATTATATTATTGTATTGTGCCTGGAGGTAGTGTATTTCACAGCCACATTTCCTTACGTGATGCTGCTTGCATTGCTGATTCGTGGGTTGACTCTTGATGGAGCTCTGAAGGGAGTTGTGTTTTACCTGTACCCTGAACCAGCCCGTCTTTCAGACCCACAGGTAAGCCCAGCATCTGTCCTCAGATAACTGTAAACATAACTACATTGTATGAGTATTCTACGAGTTACAACATATTCAACATACAAAACTTTAAAACGTCAGACTCTACCAATTTACCTAGTGAGTATGTGTGTGTGTTTAGGTTTGGATGGAGGCAGGAACACAGATCTTTTTCTCCTACAGTTTGTGTTTTGGCACTCTTATTTCACTAGGCAGTTATAATCAATACAATAACAACTGCTACAGGTTAGTATTGGTATTAGTTAGTATTGGAATTAAAACAAAATAATGAGTGCATAAATGAATAGGTAAATCCGATGTATTTATGTGTTTGTATAATCTGTGTCTATCAGGGACTGTTTTTGGCTTTGTCTTCTGAACAGCGCCACCAGTTTAGTGGCTGGCTTTGCTGTATTCTCAGTCTTGGGCTTCATGGCTAATGCACAGGGCGTCTCCATTGAGGAGGTAGCAGAATCAGGTAATGAAACATTTAATGAAAACGCGTGAGGTATTATATGATGTGTGAAGACATTAATGACTAAAAAAATATCTGATCTTGCTCTTCCTCTGTTAGGTCCAGGACTAGCATTCATAGCTTATCCGCAGGCAGTAGCTATGATGCCTCTCCCTCAGTTGTGGGCTGTTTGTTTCTTCATCATGATCATTTTGTTGGGCCTAGATACACAGGTTAGCTAAAACTGATACATACACACATATTCATTTTGAACTTTTGGATGTATATTAAATTGTAATTTATAACGCTAAGGCCTGGTTTCACAGGTTAAGACAGGATTAGGCCATAGTTCAGTTAGGACATTTAAGTATCTTTAATAATGTGCATCTTGACACAAATTAATGAGGACTGGGATTGGGAACCGCTATGGTAAGGAGTGTAACATTTCCGTCACATCCCTGAGGTATTCTGCGAATCACAACTCACTGTATAGCTGGGCAATCAGACCACACCTCTCTTTTCAGAACGATGAGCTTTGTAAAAATATTTTTAAAAAGAAAAAAATCTCCCTTTCCATTGAACTTTGCAAATTGTAACTTTGCATGCATGTTTATGCTCTAACATCAACATCACACACTAACTAAATAAAATAAAAAAATGAAATCATAATCAATCACCTCTTTAAATATAAAGTATTTGGACATTTCAGTCACACTTAAAATGTAGAAACCCTAAACAACTGTAAAAGTTATGATTTTAACAACTCAACACATTTTAACAGAGTAATTACTCAAATGATTTATCCCACTGTAAGTGGAATGGGTCCTGTTTTATTTCTAGTGATAATGTTTTACTGTCTATACCATTTTCCCATACATATTTCATTAACTGAAAACAAAAATACAAGAAATAAGCAAAATATGTAAGGTACATGTTATAATTTTTGCTGTGTTTTAAGTTATTAGCACAATTAATACTAAATAATGTTTATTGATATTGGTGGATTGATAATCTAATATTAAGCTTATCAAAATAGTTTGTGGTTCTAATGTAGGGTTATCCAATCCTGCTACTGGATGGTCAACAACTGGCAAATTTTAGCTCCAACCAGCACTAACACTAAATTTCTTGTGAAGTCCTTGATTAGCTGGTTCAGATGTGTTTATTAGGACAGTGGTCCCCCAGGAACAGGTCTGGACTCCCCAGTTATAATAATGCATTTGTGCTTCATCCTCCAAAGTTTGTTGGAACGGAGACTATAATTACATCAGTGATGGACATGTTCCCCATGGTGCTGCGCAGATCTGGACACCGAGAAATCTTTGTCCTGCTCTTCTGTCTCACTTGCTTCTTCGGACAACTCATCATGATCACAGAGGTCAGAGAAGTGTGTGTGTGTGTGTGTGAGCAATTAATTTGAACAAACCTTTATTAAATAGCTCTATAAACAAATGTAATTACCAAGTTACAGTTTTTTTTAAACATATTATGATATACAATTTTTAATAAACCAAAACATGTTAGGTTACACATGTAACACTGTTCCCTGAGAAGGAAATGAAACTCTGCGAGACGCTGCATGTGTGTACAATCTCAAACCAATCTCAGATTGACTTTAGCATATGGACATGATAACACAGTAATTAGTGTCATCAAGACCACAAATAGACTCCTGAAATGCATCATCAGATACTAATTGTCTAAAGAGACTTGCAGGCTTGACTGAGATGTTCTAGGTCTACAAGGTTACATACATAACCTAAGAAATACCCTTTTCGAATGGACCTTGACACTACAGCATGGCATTAAAATTATGGGATGTCAATACCAACACTGCCACACCAAAGGAAAGTGACTGTACGACAAGGCCGTGGCTTAGACAATACTCTTGCATCTAGAAAAGTTCCCTGGGTCAACCCTGAAGGACCTCAGATCCTGGGCTTGAATCCTCATAAAAAAAAAAAAGAAAGAAAACTGATAAATGTGTGGGGAGAGGTCCAGCCAGCCACAGCACAAACATTAGGCAAAGATGGACGCCTAGCTTCTACTGGAGTAGGCTCTAACTCCTAGAGGTGACTTTGTAGACCTCATAGACTGTCCTAGCATTCCAGAGGTGGAGGAAAGAAAACATTTAAAATGACTGGGTGACCAGCCGCACAAGGAACCCTAAAAGTATAGTCTGGTCTTGGGTGCAAGATAACTTTGACCATTCAAGGAGCAGAGTCTAAGCAGGAGTAGGCTACTGGTAGGGCTTGCAGGTCTCCCACTCTCTTGAATGAGGGTAATGCTAGTAAGAGAGACACTTTAAGAGTCATAATCTTCTCTGAAACTGAGTCGAATGGACACAAGGGCTCAAATGGAGCTTCTTCTAGTGCTCCCAGGACCATCCAGAGGTGCCAGGAAGGAATTTGTGACTAGCAGATAGGGCTTAGCCATCTGGCACTGCACAAGAACTGAGATACCAAGAGGTGCCTTCCAACATAAACTCAATCCAAAGGTTTATGGCTGGTGGAAATAGTGGGCACAAAGACCTTCAGTACAGGGGAATAATATTGGCCGGCGACAGCCTATGATGTCATTACCCAGCGTGACCACAGTATAAAAGGGCTGTGGGAGAACACGTCATCCGCTTCTTCATCTGAAACATGGCAAGGATGCCATAGAGGATGCAGTGTTTCGTTCCCTTCTCAGTAGGGTGACCATATGCGCCGTTCATACAGGACACATCCCAGCCATTATTTTAAAATGCCAAAAATATCCAGGTTTTGGCTATTTGAACTGTGCAGGCTATAAAGCGCAGAGCAGACGGCTCCTTCTGCTTTTGAATCGCTTTCACGTGTTTGTTCGTTTGTTTGACTTGAAGCATTTTTATTTATTTTTTTGGGATTTGTGCGCAGCGACGCTTCAAGTCAATCGAACGAACAAACTCGTGCGCACATTTGCATTGCTTTGAACGTTCCCTCTAGATCTCACCTTCTCACACGCCCAAAGATTGGTCGATTATGTACAATACCTGCATGTTATTGGTCAAACTGCTCTGGATGTTTTAGGCATTATTAAAATCCTGGCTGGGACGTGTCCCATATGAATGGCGCGTATGGTCACCCTACTTCTCAGGGAACCATGGTTACATACCCAGTGTTGGGGGTAACACGACTGCTGCTGACCTTTGATGATCCAATTCAACCAAAGTACTAAGCAAAAAATATACAAGATAAACTAACATTTCATATTTTTTATTGCTGAAGAGTGTTGAACTTTCTTCTTCTGTGTTTTACTGTACAGACATTTATTTACATTTCCTTTAGCCTGAGGCTTTTGGTGTGTAATGGCTTTTACATTTGGCAAAAATAGAAGCCCAGCCCAGATTTAAAAACTAATGCAAAAGTAATGTAGTAACATAATTAGTTACTTTTTTAGGAAGTAACTCAATATTGTATCCCTACTTGTATCAGTTGGGAATAGCAATATTGCTGCTCAATCATTGCCTGATTGTAGTTTAGAATTCCATTAGCAATAATTTAAACAGTAATTCATATAGACCAGTGTTATCAACTATAGTGTTATTACCCTGAAAACTACCCATTTTAAATATTAACAATGGAATTACAAAATGCTTAACTACTCAACTATAATCGTATAACCTTAAAAGCATTACAATTAAAATCAACCATTTTTCATATGTTCTACTGTATCAAAAGTTGTATTGTGACCTGCAGGGGGGGGATGTATGTATTCCAGTTGTTTGACAACTATGCCTGTAATGGAGCCTGTATTCTGTTCCTATCTGTGTTTGAGTCTCTGGCAATGGGTTGGATTTTTGGTGAGTTGTACCTTAACAGAGAGACTATCTATTATAAAAAAAAAGTTAAATACTTAATTTCATAGACTGCAAAGTATTTGTTCAATTCTCCTCTACATACCATAGGGGCTGAGAAGTTTTTTGACGTAATTGAAGACATGACAAAGTCGCGACCCAACTATATATTCATGCTGTGCTGGAAATACCTGACTCCTCTCGTGTCCCTGGTAAATATTTAGGATTCTCAAATGCTTATACTTAGTCAAAAATTCAACAAATATCTTACCATTTTTCTCAACTGATTTTAAACAATTATTTAAGCTAAGGACAGTGCTCTCAGAGCCAGTAGTTCGCCTCATTTAAGTAGTTAATAGTTAACTGTTTAGTTTCCCTCATGAAGTATTGTACACTATTCTGGTAACAAGAAAAAAATTCACATTAAATTTGTGTCAAATAAATTACATTTTGATTATCAGACAAGTATACGAATTAAAAAGCATGTTAGGTCCATCTGATCATGAAATAATAAGACAAACAATAATAATAAAATAGAAAAGTTAATATATAATTCATCAAGCCTCTCATTACTATCTATGTGATAATTTGTATTATACAATCTGAACATTTTCATTTATTTCATACAAATTAGTAATAATAAAAATTGACTTGACTCTGTTCTTACTTTTTCTTTCTCATTCTTTCTTCACAACATATTTTCTGCTCATTCTCAGGTGTCTTTTGTTTATTCTGTTGTGGAGACCAAGCCTCTCACTTTTAACCGCTGGTATGTGTACCCAGACTGGGCGCATGCACTAGGCTGGTTACTGGCCCTGTCCTCCATTCTGCTGGTGCCTTGATGGGCACTAGGCCGAATTTGTTCTGGGAAAGGAACCCTGAAACAGGTGAGGATGAAGATACATTCATCTATCACATTTATGCATAATTTGTACAAAGCCGAGGTATACATTCAATCATGGCCGGACTTAACTTTGGGCTTGACTGGGCTGCACCCCGTGAGGCCCGCCTTGTAGGGAGCCCTAACTTTACCAATTTTGATTTGTTCAGTTATACAGGTGCTTCTCAATTAATTATGTCATGGAAAAGTTCATATATTTCAGTAATTCAACTAAAATTGTGAAACACATGTATTAAATAAATTCAGCGCACAAAGACTAAGGTAGTTTAATTATTTGGTTCTTCATAAGACCAATGAATAAAAAGCAATTTTAAGTGAATTGTTGGCCTTCTGGAAAGTATGTTAATTTACTGTACATGTACTAATTAGTAGGAGCCTCTTTTGCTTTTTGGTCTCTTGTTTCTCATCTTCCTCTTGACAATACCCCATAGATTCTCTCTGGGGTTCAGGTTTGGTGAGTTTGGTGGCCAGTCAAGCACACCAACACCATGGTCATTTAACCAACTTTTGAAGCTTTTGGCAGTGTGGGCAGGTGCCAAATCCTGCTGGAAAATGAAATCAGCATCTTCAAAAAGCTGGTTAGCAGAAGGAAACATGAGGTGCTCCAAAATATTGGTAAATGGGTGCAGTGATTTTGGTTTTCAAAAAACCACAATGGACCAACACCAGCAGATGACATTGCACCCCAAGTCATCACAGACTATGGAAACTTAACACTTAGCAGCTTAGTGTTAAGCAGCTTAGGCTGTGAGCTTCTCCAGCCTTCCTCCAGACTCTTGGACCCTGGTTTCCTAATGAAATACAAAACTTGCTCTCATCTGAAAAGAGGACTTTGGACCAATGGGCAACAGTTCTTCTTCTCCTTAGCCTAGGTAAGATGCCTCAGGAGTGGCTTAACAAGAGGAATACGACAACTGTAGCCAAATTCCTTGACACATCTGTGTTTTGGGGGCTCTTGATGCCTTGACCCCAGCCTCAGTCAATTTCTTGTGAAGTTTACCTGTGAAGAATTCTTGAATAGATTTTGCTTGACAATTCTCATAAGGCTGCAGTTCTCTCAGTTGGTTGTGCATCTTTTTCCTCCACACTTTTTCCTTCCACTCAACTTTCTGTTAGCATGCTTGGTTACAGCACTCTGTGAACAGCCAGCTTCTTTGGCAGTGAATGTTTGTGGCTTACCCTCCTTGTGAAGGATGTCAATGATTATCTTCTGGACAACTGTCAGATCAGCAGTCTTCCGCATGATTGTGTAGCCTAGTGAACCAAACCGAGAGACCGTTTTGAAAGCTCAGGAAACCTTTGCAGGTGTTTTGAGTTGATTAGCTGATTGGCATGTCACCATATTCTAATTTGTTCAGATGAATTAATGGGATTTTGTTAAATGTGAGCCAAATCATCACAATTAAAAGAACCAAAGACCTAAACTACTGAATTACTGAAATAAATGAACTTTCCACATAATTCTAATTCATTGAGAAGCACCTGTATAGCAGTCAGAAATTATTAGCCACATTTCCACTGTATTGAATCGCATTTGTGCCAATTGATTTGTTATCACATGGATACTTTAAACAGCTCTATTAATCCTTTAGCCAAAAAGAGTGGACATTTATAAAGAAAATGATACATGACCATATGTTCACACCTTATTTCTATACAGAGGACTCTATATTATATTAATGTTCCACTAAATTATGCGATCTGACGTTCTTAAGCGCTCCCACTCGTCTCACTGACATGACACATAGTGGGGCAGAAATGTCATAAAAATGATTAAAAAAAGTTTCTGTTTTATAGCCTATAGAGTTAGCCTATCATACAAAGAGTCTTGTTGTTCCAAATATTTGCACAATCGCAAATGTACAAAAAACAAGTTACTGAGTAACTTTCAGACACAAAATTATTTCGTGAAAAAAAGTTTTGATTTGTCTAAAAGAAAATATAACAAACAGCATAACAGCTGCATCTCTGAAGCCCCTTCCTCACTTTCCGCGCTGAAGCTGACATCATTCACCAGTTTAAGTGAAAGTTAACGTACTTTTCGACTCATACATTACACGTCACATCTTGATGTTACGTGTCTTTAAGGGACCTTTTCGCGTTGTGTGTGAACGCACGCACATATTCCGGGTAATCACTGGCAGTGTGAAAGTGCAAAATCTAGCAACCCGGGAACAATTGCCGGGAAACATTACGTGTAATTTCTGGAATCATGACCAGTACATGGACCAGTAAATGATTCAATCGGGCTAAATGAATTAGCATTTTAAACAAATCGGTTGATTTAATGATTCAAGTCACTCATTAAGACTTCACAAGAGCCACTCTACTGGCGGTTGTAGTTTCATATTTTAAAAAAGTAGCTTATTTAATTTTTGCTATTATTTAATATTTCTACACTAATATATATTTAAACCAAAATGTTTTTTTATTATTATTCTGATTTAATTTATTGATTAAATTTAAGAATCTTACTTAAGTGGACACAGATATGAAAATTAGTTTTTTTTTTCTTTTTTTCAACTGGGGGAACACATCTTGTTTTTATATTGTAATGATGAACATTACATTTAAACTTTGACTAGGCTAGACTTGTTGCAAATTAATTCAACTATATATTAACATCAGCATATTTTCATTTTTGTGTAATTTGTGTTAATGCATAATAATGTTCTAGTTGCGGGCATATGTAGGGTATAGGTATAGGGCCCAAACATAACTTCAATCCCAGGGGCCCCTGCCCTGCATTTATGCATTTATTTGCTTTGTTTACAATTTAAACAAAGCAAGCTAAAGCACTTACTAAAAATAAAACTACCTTAAATTCTAATGTTGTTTAATCTTTTTCTGTATTTCCTGACAGCGTTGGCACCACTTGTGTAGTCCTGACAAGAACCTTCCTCTTACCTGTAAGCAACGAGGTAAAACCAAGGGATAAAAATTTTCACCACAGAAGTGAAAGACTTTTTTTTTTTCAGAAAATTCCCTCAATACGCTAAACATATATTTATTTCTCTGGGCCACTTTGACAACCTATGTCTTAAAGGTCATCAGGGCCCCTAAGCTATGTGACTTTTTTTTTTTTCAACACATTTACTTCATTCTCTATCCCTTATATTAGAGAATAAAGTTGGATATTATATGAACTTCTCTCTCTGTTAAAATGCACTCATTATCTTTATGTTTTGGGAAGTGCCTGATAAGAATATGAGCCTGAGCTACTCAACCTTGACGAAGTTCCGATCAGCGAGAGTGTGTAAGTTTGAGATTTGGCACCTGCCCATACTGCCAAAAGCACCAAAAGTTGGTTAAATGAGCATGGTGTTGGTGTGCTTGTTTGGCCAGCTAACATACCAGACCTGAGCCCCATAGAGAATCTAAGGGGTATTATCAAGAGAAAAATGAGAAACAAGAGACCAAAAAATGCAGATGAGCTGAAGGTCACTGTCAAAGAAACCTGGGCTTCCATGCCACCTCAGCAGTGCCACAAACTGATCACATCCTTGCCATGCCAAATTGAGTCAGTAATTAATAAGATTGAGACAAACCCACTGAAAATGAAGCTGATTACTGTATGGAATGGAGGGATGCCAGATATATGGGTAGCTCGAGATATATGCCGTAAGCACCACCCCAGCTTATTTAGACATAAAATGGCTGGATTTTTCGTAGTGTCTATTTATTTGGAGAGTTTAGTCACAAAGTTAATTTATTAGAAATATGGTATTTGCTACAGGGCTTATGTTGTTAATGTTGTTCCATTTCAGTAAAACTAAAAGCAAGTGAGGCATTTTGAAAGAGTATACACTTGTAGACTCCTGTTGTCAACACATCAAACAATGACTTGAAAAGTATTATAGAAAACCATTATTCAAAGAAGCACAACTGTCGAACACACCGATAATTATAAAGTATAAGTACAAGAAAAATCTGAAAACATTACATCTTATTTTAGTATCTCTTTGGGTAATCGACAAAAAGCACTCTGAAAGCACTCTCTCTCTCTCTCTTATCATGGCTGGCTCGACCATGTATTTTCAAACTGTGAATGGCTTGACCGTAGTGGCTCACTGCAGTGTATTTTATGAGTGTTTTGAAAGTGCTGTAAAAAGAAGATATTTCGGTGGCAACTCCAGTCTGGGACAGGACACAAAAAAACGGGATTTATCCCCGGACATGTGGGAAAAAAAAGAAAGGAAAATGGAACTATATGAGAATCAACAACTATATGGAAATCAACACTACGTACTAGATAAGGTCACAATGTAATATAATCCTACAAGATAAACAAATGTCACGTATTTGTTAAAACAAAACAGAAATACTTAATAATCTTTGCAAGATGCTGCAAAAATACACATGCTTGTTTGTGATGCTGCAAAAATATTCAGAAACCAAGAAATCCTTTTTTATAGAATTGAATGTTTTAAGAAAAATTATAAAGCTGTTGGATGTACATAGTTATGTTAAAATTAGGCATAGGGATTGATTTGAAATTTGTTTGCGATAGTTAATGCCACTTTCCTTTCAGCAAAGCGTTTCCTGAATTTCACCACCCTTCTGGTTAAAGGAACAATAAAGCATATGACCATAGTTTCCACACACAGAGAAATTACAAGAATTATTAAACTCATGCATGGGTATGATTCTCCTGGGGGTTTTGGACCAGGGGGGATCATTGAACCTGGAGCAATGTTGGAGGTTTCAGATGATACATTTTGATTGTCTTTAGACTGAACCGCAAAGAAGACTGTGGTGCAATTTTCGATTTGGAAATTGAGTTTGAATGAATACTTTTCATCTGATCCAGCCTTCTGAGGTGAGATGCCTGCTGTATTGACTGCATGACCATTGCTGAAGCTGCCTCGAAGCATATCAAGGTCAAAGCTCCACCTGATCTCATAGGATTTAGCTTGAAGGAAAACAAATGTGCCATGCAAGGCAGTTAAAGATACATTATTATTTTACAATGTAACTTTAAAGCAACTATTATTTTGTCAGCGAAGATGTTAAACAAATGAAAAACCTTTTAAATACTGGTACAGTAAGTGCATATTTTACCTGTGCCTTGGTCGAGGTCCTCTCCAGGTGCTGTCCAGCTGAGAAGCACAGTGTCCTCCTGGATCTCAGCACTCAGATCTGTGATTCTGTTG